>NC_137889.1:25170047-25451147 GCF_963455335.1 Martes martes | reverse complement strand
AGCTGCTGTATTCTGGATTTTTCAGTTTTTTTGAGTGAGGCTTGGATGGCTCAGTATTTCCCCCTTAGGACCGCCTTTGCTGTATCCCGTAGGTTTTGGACTGAAGTGTCTTCATTCTCATTGGTTTCCATGAATTTTTAAGTCCTTCTTTGATTTCCTGGTTGATTCAGATGTTCTTAAGCAAGATGGTCTTTACCTTCCAAGTGTTTGAATTCCTTCCAAACTTTTTCTTGTAGTTGAGTTCCCTCTTCAAAGCATTGTGGTCTGAGAATATGCGGGGAAGAATCTCAGTCTTTTGGTATCAGTTGAGCCCTGATTTGTGACCCAGTATGTGGTCTGTTCTGGAGAAAGTTCCATGTGTGCTTGAGAAGAATGAGTAATCTGTTGTTTTAGGGTGGAATGTTCTGTATATATCTATGAGGTCCATCTGGCCCAATGTGTCGTTCAATGCTGTTGTTTCTTTATTGATTTTCTGCTTGGATGATCTATTATTGAGAGTGGCATGTTAAGATCCCTTACTATTAATGTATTCATATCCATATGACTTTTTATCTTGATTAACAGTTGTCTTATGTAGTTGGCTGCTCCCATATTGGGGGCATAAATATTTACAATTGTTAGATCTTCTTGATGGATAGGCCCCTTAAGAATGATGTAGTGTCCTTCTTTATCTCTGACTATAGTCTTTAGTTTAAAATCTAATTTATCTGATATGAGAATCACTACCCCAGCCTTCTTTTGAGGCCCATTGGCATGAAAGATGTTTCTCATCCCTTCACTTTCAGTCTGGATGTATCCTTAGGTTCAGAATGGGTCTCTTGTAGACAGCATATGGATGGTTCCTGTCATTTTATCCAGTCTGCAATGCTGTGCCATTTTATGGGCGCATTTAGGCTGTTCATGTTGAGAGTGATTATTGAGAGATACAATTTTTATTGACATCGTGTTGCCTGTGAAGACCTTGTTTATATAGATTGTCTCTCTAAATTTCTGTTCTGTGACACTCTTTGGTTCTTTCTTCTCTGATAGAACCCTCCTTAATATTTCTTGTAGTGCCAGGTTGGTGGTCACATACTCCTTTAAACCTTGCCGCTCTTGGAAGCTCTTTATCTCTCCATCCTTTTTGAATGTCAGTCTTGCTGGATAAAGTATTCTTGGCTGCATGTTCTTTTCATTTAGTGCCCTGAATACATCTTGCCAGCCCTTTCTGTCTTGCTAGGTTTCTGTGGACAGGTCTGATGTTATTCTGATGGGCCTTCCTCTGTTCCTAAGGAATCTCTTCCCTCTAGCTGCTTTCAAGAGCTCCTGTCTAAAATATGAGTCATCAGTTTCACAATCAGGTGTGTCAAGGTCTTTCTAGATTCTCTGATCTTGGGAGGAGACCTTTCTGACTCTAGGACATGAACCTTGGTTCCATTTCCCAGATTAGGAAAATTTTCATGGAGAATTTGTTCAACTATATCCTCTAGTCTTCTTTCTTTCTCCTTCCCCTCAGGGATTCCAATAATTCTGATGTTGGAATGTTTCATGGTGTCATTTATTTCCCTAATTTACATTTTGCCTTTTTAATTAAGATAATACTACCTAATTATTACACGTTTTGCTTTAGAACTTCTTGGGTTGATTTTTTGGGGGATTCCCTTTGCTTCCTGGATCTTGATGTCAGTTTCCTTACCCACATTCGGAATTTTCAATGATTATTTCTTCAAATAAACCTTACACCCTCTTCTCTGTGTCTTGTTCTTCTGGAATCCCTATAATGCAAATGTTACTATGCTCAGTGATGTTGCTAATTTCCTTTAACCTATTCTCACTTTTTACTATTCTTTTTTTCCTTTTTGCTATTCAGCCTTCTTGTCTTCCATTACTCTGTCTTCCAGCTCACTGATCCATTCTTCTGCCTCTAATCTGCTATTGATTCCCTTTAGTTAAATTTATTTCAATTATTGAGATCTTCATCTTTGATTTTTTTGTTGTTGTTTTTGCTGGTTTTTTTTTTTTTTTTTTTTTTTTTTTTTTTACATTTCCATCTGTTGATCTTATTGGGATCTTTAACTCTTTTATCAAGTCCACTGACACTCTTTATAACCATTACTTTGAATTCTTTATCAGTCATATTGCTTATTTTCTCTTTCACATTTAGCTCTTTTGCTGTGCTTTTGTCCTTTTCTTTTACTGGGGACATATTCTCCTGTCTCCTCTTTCTTCTCTGTTCCCTTTCTTCCTTTCTCCCTCCCTCTTTCTTTCTTTCTTTCCCTTTCTCTTTCTTTCTTCTAAGTAGGCTCCACACACTGGGAGCCCACTGTGGAGCCCAACATGGGGCTTGATCCCATAACCCTGAAATCAAGACGTGAGCTGAAATTAAGAGTCAGATGCTTAATGGACTGAGGCACCCATAACTCTGTTTATTTCTACATATTAGGAAAGTCGGCTCTATCTCCTTATTTTGAAAGTACTGGTTTATGAAGAAGTCCTGTGATGCTCTATAGCACAATGTCCCCTGTTCACCATAACACTGTATGTTGTGTGAAGCCTTTTGTTGTTGAGCCACAGTTGCCTTTAGTCCTATAGCGTGGACTAGCCCATTTTGTTTGCTGTTGGTGTATTGGGCATGGTTTAGTCCCTGTGCTGTTAAGGGGCCAGTCAGGGCTGCCACAGCCTTATAGTGGGTAGTGTTGGCAGTCATACCAGATGCCAGCTCTTGGCCAGTCTGCCTGGGCTGCTGTCATGCCAAACCATTGGCTGCTCTCCCTGTCTTGACTCTTGAGAGGCTTTTGTCTGTGGGTGGGGCCAGCAGTCAGATGAGATGCCTACCCCCAGTCTGTCTACTGGGGCTTTCTCCCCTCTCCCCAGGGCAGGAGTCACTCTGGAGTGGTGGCATTCCCTGCTGGGGCTGCTTACAGGATGAGATTGGGCATAAGCCATGTTGTAGTATCTTCTGTCAAGTGGAATATGTTGGGTGGAATAGATCTGAAGGAGAATGCAGGGGTGGTATGTGTAGTGTTAGCAAGTTAGTTGGAGTGTGATTGCTGGTCCCTGCCAGTGTCCAGCCATCCAGGTTTGGAGTACTGGGACAGATGATGCCTGCCAGCTTTTTGTTCTTGGAAAAGCTTCCTAAAGATTCTTGCTCTCCAGAATGTGTTCAGAGAGATTAGTAAGTAAATCTTCACATACAACCCAGATGCTTTTCAAACTGTTGTTTCTATGCTGTATCTTCCAGGGGCTTGTTATCCTGGGTCTTTAAGGGGGTGGACTCACTTTCCTGTTGCCCTCTGCCTCTCCAAGGGCTAAGCTTACTCATTTTTAGGCGCCACTAATTGTAAAATCTCTGCTGGTTTCAAGCCAATTAAAGGGTCTCATCTTCCTGGTTTAGGTTCTTTATGTCTAGGATGCCTGGTGTGGAGTCTGCTCCTTTTCCTTTCTATGCATGTGATATCCCTCCCATTTGAGGTCTCATTGGAGTTTGGTTCCTGACTGGGTTTCTGACACTCCTACCATTTTCAAGGTGGTTTCCTCTCTCTGATTAACTGTGGAAAGTCTGTTCTGCCAGTCTTCAGATCATTTTTTGGGTTAGTTGCACTAAGGTAGGTGTTCTTTAGGTGTGTCTCTGGGATGAGTTGAGCTTAGGATCCTTCTACTGCATCATCTTCCCAGAAGTCCTTGAAGTTTTTCATTTTAGTGCTGAATATTGGGTTCTGGCCTAGTAGCTAGATCATGTTTTACTAAAAGGTTGCATTTTCTGATTTCAGTAAAATCTATAGATTTTAGACATAGATTTAAGTGAAATCTATAAATCTATAAATCCCTATTCAGAATGTAAAAAAAAAAAATATTGAAGATGATCTTTTCCAACTGGATCATCATGATCGTCATAGAAATAAATGAAAACAATTAGTAGGTGTGTGTTGTGTGTAAGTTTAATTGCACATTAGATATGTTGTTTTTCAAAAAAGATTCTCATTTCTGAACATTTTTTTTAAAAATCCAAGATGGAGGGTGCCTGGGTGGCTCAGTGGGTTAAATAAGCCACTGCCTTCAGCTCAGGTCATGATCTCAGGGTCCTGGGATTGAGTCCCGCATCAGGCTCTCTGTTCAACAGGGAGCCTGCTTCCCCCCACCTCTGTGCCTGCCTCTCTGTCTACTTGTGATCTCTCTCTGTCAAATAAATAAATAACATCTTTAATAAAAAAAATTAAAAAATTCAGGAGGGAAGGTGGTATAGCTCATTTCCTTTTATAATATAATCTGTATTTGGTATTTTAAAATGATAAATACCTTTCCAAAATTACTCTTTTTTTGATTTTCAGTTTCTCAAAGGAAATTCTGCTCTTTGGAATCAGGTTAGCTGATTCTGTTTTTTGTTAAATCCTTGTATTTGTTTTTGGTACAGCTGTGTTTTTAAAATATATATATATATATGTATATATATATATATATATGTATGTATGTATATACTAAAATTGAAAATATATTTACTTAGGACAACTAAATTGTCTTTACCAAATTAAATAGTTGCTGTTTTCTATGTTCTCATTAAATGTTTTGCTGATTTCTTTTAGGAGTCTTGGATATTTTATATTGTTGTATCTAGAATACACAGACTTGTCCAGCTTGTCTGTCCAGACAAGTCCAGATAGTTATATTTTTTAGAGTTGTGGTCATTGTGCCACATATTTGTCTCCCTGTCTTCCTCAAAACTGCTGGCTAGATCTTGGCTATAGTGTAAGATTTATTGTCTTTGAGCTGTTACTGCTTCTGAGCAGCTGACACCCATTAATCAGTCTGACTTACTGACCCTGGCGCTATCTGGAACTGTGTACTTATATTAGATGGGTTGTAGCTGGAGTCCATCCATTATATTTTGAGGTACTAACTTCTCTGTATGATCCCAGCTTAATCATGCTGGCAAAAACCACATAGGTATTATAGAACCCCTTTACATCACTTACAGAACCCCCTTACTTAGCTTTGTGTGGTTTATATAAGGAAAAATTCCAAATGGGCTTGTATTATACACCCAGTAATTCAGAGCTAAGTCTGTAACAGCTTCAGATGTCATTTACAGTTTGTAAGTACTACAGAACTGTATATTTTCAATAAAGACAAGCCCTCTGATGGTCTTCTTAAATCATGGAAAACTAAAATAATGAACATCCCAGTTCAATGTATCTTTGCCTTGGATAAAAAAGTCAGATTTGCCTGGTTGTAATTCACCTCATTCACCTATGGTGCACTGATTCTGACATCTAATTAAATTGATCAGCCACAATGATCAGTAAGGCAATTGTTTGCCAAGCATCACTGGCAAAATAAATTTAGCCTATACTTGTGATGTACTCTATTGTTTCTATCCAGAAGTGGGAACAAATAAGAAATAGGAGATTGAACTCAATTTGAATTAGGAAACAACACAATTCTATATCATAATTTGTACATGTATAATGATCACTCCATGTTTTCTTGTTTCTTACTTTGTGAGTTTCCATAATATTAATTTCAGGAGGCTTGTCATTTTCAAAGTTAATTCAGTTTTTGCCAATGTTTTCTTTCAAAAAAACTTGCTATTCAATTTAATTGTCTTTAAGAAAAAAACTAGAAGTGTCTTTCAACATATAATGCTTTTGTTAAAATCAATATTTATGAAAGCAAATATCATTTAAAAATTCTTTTGCAAACATTTAATTAAAATGTATTTTTAGATTGAACATTTCATAACAATATATCAATAATTTTTCTCATCTTCTGATAACATATGTAAAAAAAGTCCTTCAAAACAATATTGAAACTTAAGAAGCAGCTGTTGGTAGACCTATGGATGCCTGTTTGGCTTCAAGTTTACTATGGAAATGAGGTCCAATGGTGAAATCCAAATAATTAGCAGAAATTAAAATAAGGGGTGCCTTGGTGACTCAGTGGGTTAAAGCCTCTGCCTTCGGCTCGGGTCATGATCCCAGGTCCTGGAGTCAAGCCCCGCACTGGGCTCTCTGCTCAGTGAGGAGCCTGCTTCCCCTCCTCTCTCTGCCTGCCTCTCTGCCTACTTGTGATCTCTCTGTCAAATAAATAAATAAAATCTTTTAAAAAAAAGAAATTAAACATTTTTTTCCTCAAGAAATTATTTTTTATCATTAGGCATTTTTTTTTATCATTAGTAAGGCATTTTTATTCTGTCCTTGTGTGAGTTAAGAAAGTGGGGGGGGCATGTTCTCTTTCTCTCTCTCTCTTTCTCTCTCTCTCTTTAAATATATATATATGTACACTTTTTTTTTAACAACATAAGATTAGAGTTGCCAAGGTATGCTTTTGAATAAAAAAGTGTATGCAGTAATTATTACAAAAAATAGCCATTCCTATTAATCAAAATTGTCTTTATGTGTCAGGATAATATTTATGCCTCTTCTATAGTCTTTATTCCCTTTTTCCTTCAATAGAAAGGGGTCTTTGTTAAAAGAGAGTGAAGGAGACAGCCAAGGCTTAGTGGTATAGCGTGTCTAATTTCCAGGACAAACCCCATGGGTGAAAAAGTGCCAAATTAATTTATTCTGTAGCTGAATGTAATTTTTATTTTGAGAATCTCATTTCATTAGGTAGAAGAAACTTGTATCCATTCATTAAGAATTCCCTCTGACACTGTAGGTATCCTCTTTCTCCAGGGCCAGATCCAAATTCTTGGAAGCATTCTTTATGCCAGGTTTCTGAGGTGGAGGGACTTCTTGTCCTTCCTTGGTCATGGTTATCTCTGTACATTGTTATCTACACATATTCTCCTTTGGACTTCCCAGCTACCAGTTTTCCACTGAACACTCTCTTTTCTGCCCATGTCTCTCCTTCAGCTGCTTCTTCATTCCTCTTTGGCAAACAAAAGTATTTGGCTTTTTACCCAGCCCTGTCGAGGCCTTAGGCCACCAGACAGAGATCTCCATGAACTTTGGTGAGAGAGCTTTGACATTCCACACAGACATCTTTGTAATTTCTGGCTCATAAGGGGTCCCAGAAGGGCTCTCTTTCTCTGGGCTCTACTGAATATTAGGGGACCCCTCTGGTCTCATATTTACCAAAACTGCCTGGAGTTTCTAATATACTACAAGGAGGT
Organism: Martes martes; assembly: GCF_963455335.1. Classification (NCBI taxonomy): domain Eukaryota; kingdom Metazoa; phylum Chordata; class Mammalia; order Carnivora; family Mustelidae; genus Martes; species Martes martes. The sequence continues at coordinate 25,444,057 of NC_137889.1, read as the reverse complement.
ATCTGGTGCCCTTTCATGGTAAGCAGAGGAGTAGAAACAAGGGGAAGATGAATGGGGAAGGAAAGAACTGGGTGAGAGAATGGCAAGGAATGGCAGTGTCCCATGGGACACGACTCCCCATGCTCACTCTTGATGGACTTTCTATGGGCAAACAGTCTTCTTGAGGGGAAAAGTAGAAACATGTTTTGTATCATCTTCTGGACTCAAAGATTTGTGTTGTTTTTTGCTTTGTGATTGGTCTTACATTTTTGGTCTTATTTTTTTTGTTTTTTCATCTTTTAAAGATTTATAGCCTTCCCAAACCAGCCAGTGTAACTGAAGAAACTGAGCATAAATGTATGTATACAAACACACATACATATATAAGTATGGAAATACATTAAACTCTTCTTTCCAAACTAGGTTATTTTTAAGGTAGGTGATTCTGAAAAATAGGTCAAAATTTATAAAATTCAAATAATATTTTATATATTATTTTTATGGACTCATCACCCTTGATTTCTTCAAGCTTTCCATCTAATCTTATTCTAGTTTCAAACTCGCACACATATTTACATAGGTTCTAATTTCCCTGATTACTACATATTATCTCTTGTATCCAAGATTTTTGTTTAGAACGTTCTTCCTTTATACCCATAATCAATGCTTCACATGGGCCATTTCTGTTCATCCTTTAGGTCTTCATTTTGGGTAATAGGCTCAGGAAAAGTCTTCCTTATCTTTAAATTTAAGCTAAGAAACCCTTATATGTATGTATCCATAAGCAATAGCATTTTGTATTTTACTGTCATAACAGGTACAACATTGCCTGTAACTATCCAGGTTCTCCAGGAAACTAAGCTCTGAGTGCTTCATGTCTATTTTGTTCTCTGTTCTAATCTTATGCCTAGCACAATGGTTGACATATGGTATAATTTTTGAAAAATAAATATTAAATATAGCTGAGCCAATGCAAAAATCAGAATCAAAGACTCTAAGCAAGTCCCATGTTATATAGTATAGTTGATCTAAGGACTTCAGGAAACTGGTCCCAGAAAATAGAAGTATATACGTCTTAGATATGAAGAACAACTTCCATTTTGTTGTTTACTGAATAAGGATATAGCCAACTAAACGTTGTAGAGGTGGCTTAAAATGCATATTGAGACTAGGCCATATAGATGATGACTTTACAGATGTATAGACATTTGACTGGCACCAAAAATAGCATGGTATATTATTCAGTTTAAGATATTAAATGTAAGTAGTTTGGCATAATGTAAAAATATATAAAGTATTTAATAATTTTGTAATTATAAAAGAGACAGTGAAAGCAGTGTGAAAAAATAATTTTACTACAGTAGATATAATAAACATTTTACTAACAACACAGTACAATCAAGAGAAATATTGTCCAAAAGATGAGAAAGGAAGCTGAATGCCCACAATGAATAGTATTTCATGTAAAATGAAAGAATGAAGCTAATGCTTACTTAGCCCTTCATATAATTTCATCATCATCCAGATTCTACAAGTTGTTTATTATCCTGTTTTCACAGGTAAAGAGGAAAAGGTGCCAAGAATTTATTGCTAATATAAGTGGCATAACAAAAACCATGATCTTACTGCATTCTTACCAAGTACCAGTCCTCTTGTTAAGTGGTTTACATTCATCATCTAATATGACATTCATGCTTTTTTCAGTTTCAGGTGGTTTTGACATTTCTTGGCTTATGGCTGCTCATTCTCATCTCTGCCTTTGCCATCACATGGCTCTCTCCTTTGTGAGTCTTCTCTTCTGACTCTTACAGGGATACTTTTCATTGGGTTTAGGGCCCACTTGGGGTAATCCAGAATGATCTCATTTCAAGGTCCTTAATTACATTTGCAAAGACTTTTTACAAATAAGGTAGTATTCACATTTTCCAGAGATATGGACATGTTTGCGGGGGGAATCACCATTCATTGTACCACACATGCCATGAAATTGGTGTATAGGTCTCATCTCATAATAGGGATCATTAAGTAAATCCTCATAAATGGACTCCTAAAGCATATCTAACTTATACTCTAGCCTACTAATTATCCAATAACATAGAACAGGGTTTTAATAAAGTTATTTATTGCCTTCAATATAGCATAAACTATTATTATAATTTTAAATCTGTAAATTCTTTGAGACAGTTGTTTTTCGTTTTAAGAAAAGCATAATATAAATAAAAAGCTTATGTACCATTAAAGTAATAAGTGTGAAAAATGTGGTATAGTTTGAAAAATAACAATTTTTCTTTTGCTTCTCAAGTATATCACTTCCTTCCTAGTTACCCCAAAGGATTAGTTAATTCAAGGAGAGATCATTATTTATTGTAGAAGGCATGCCAAATTAAAAAGTTAGATATAATTTAACTTCTCACATTCAAAATAAGATTTTGTAGCAAAACAAGACTTGCCAGCTAGACTCTGTGAAATGATTTCCTAAACTTCCTTAGTTCTGTTTTGGCTGAACTTAATTCTGAATGATTGCACTCATGGAAATAATAGAGTTTACTGCTCAGTGTAGAAAAAGCATTTCCACTATTATGTTTAAGTTTTAGGTTTGTTTTCTTACACAGAAAGAAGATATGATCAAGAAGAGTGGGAAAAACAAATTCCATTCTAATCCTGGAGGTTGGAGAAGAAGAGAGAAGTAAGAAATGAGATTGAAGAGAAATGATGTCAGGCAAACACATGTCCCCATGTCTCTTCCTGAGACTCCAGCCTGCATAAAGGTGAGAAAGAGGAGGGAATGCAAAGGGCAGAGAAGAGTCAATAGATTTAGGACTTGAGGATTCACTCTTTAGGGTTTCAGCACCATGTGAGATGGGTCACATAGTTAAAAAGAGGGTCTGTTGTCCTGACAGGGAATGTCGACCTTGCCTTTCAAGGCTTCATTGTGGGTTTGGTAAACACAATTTTTAAAATTTTTATTTAAAATCATTTAACAAAGAGCATATTATAAGTTTCAGAGTTAGAGTTTAGTGATTCATCAGTTACATATAACACCCAATGCTCATTATATCAAACGTCCTCCTTAATGCCCATCATTAAGGCACTACTTTAAATGTTTTATATATAAGTACCCATTTAATATTCACAAAAATAGTATGAACTTGGAGGAATATGTTTCTTATATTAAAGAAGCTTGCCCTAGGTCATACTGTTAAGTAGAGAAATATGAATTACACCTGTGCCATTGGATGTAGAATTTGTACATTTAATCACTGGTGCATGACTAGAAACTAGGCTGTTACCCCAAAATGTAAACAAAAGACTCTTTTTTATTTTAATTCCAGTATATTTAACATAGTGTTATGTTAGTTTCAGGTGTACAATATAGTGATTGAACAATTCTGTTTATTACTCAGTACACATCATGATGAGTGTACTCTTAATCCCCTTCACCTCTGATAACCATCTATTTGTTCTCTATAGCTAATAGTCTGTTGGTTTGAAAGGATATATGCACCCCTGTTTATTGCATCTTTATTTACAACAGCCAAATTATGCAAGCAACCCAAGTGTCCATTGATACATCAATGGATAAAGAAGTGGTGTGTGGTATGTATTCATATATACACATATATATGGCTGAATATATATATATTCAGCCATAAAAAGAATGAAATCTTGCCATTTGTAACAACATAGGTGTATCTATAGAGTATAATGTTAAGCAAAATAAGTGAAAGACAAATACCATATGATTTCATTCATATGTGGAATTTAAGAAACAAAATAATGCACAAGAGCTCTTTAAATTATTGGACCTAATCTCAGTTTCAACCAGATTAGACATTTACATTTTTAATGCTCTTTCATGAATAGGACTTTATTGAAAGGTTGAAATTATAAAATAATAATAGAGGAACTAAATTCCTCTATAAAACATGTTTCTTCATATATAAACATGTATATATATATGGATGCACACACATACACATATTTCCCCAACTTCTCTTACCTTAGGACTCTTGTATATTTCTTTGGGAAGAGGATAGTGAGCAAGACTCCCTTAGAGGAAAGCAGCTGTCAGTATGGGCTCCTGAGTCACCAAGCATGACTCTATCCAATACAAATTAAACCTCAGAATAAGTATTGAGTCTACCTGCTTTATGTATGGTATCCCGGCAGTGTTCAATAATCCAATTCATCCACTAAATATATATTAAGCACCTGTCATAGGATGGCATATTTCAGACTTAGGGATATGTAAGTACTCTACATTGCAGTGTGGGGAGGACACACAATAAACACAATATAAAGTAAATTATGGAGAATATTAGAGGGATATGAGTGTAATTGGAAGAATATAGTGAAGGGTAAGAAGGACATGAATTACAGATTTGGAATTTCAATTTCAAATAGGGTGCTCACTTAATATTCTAGAGTATTGTGCGTGTATTTAATGACATTTTAACATATATCTGGAATTAAATAGCTGTAAAGAAAGAAACAGAAAATCCAAAATTAATGTATTAGGAAAATTTTCAAACTTTTAAATTACACCAAAGCCACTAAAATACCTTATTTTTATAAAGGTTCCTATTTTGTTGTCAAGGATTAGACAAAGGGTTTATTTTAAATTGAAGTATGATTAACATACAGCATTATATTAGTTTCAAGTGTATGATTCAACAATTCTATACATTACTCAGTGTTCATCAGAATAAGTATACTCTTAATCCCCTTTATCTATTTTAACCATCTCCCTACCTGCCTGCCCTCTGGTAATCACAAGTTTGTCCTCCATACTTTAGGAATGTATTTGTCTCCTTTTTAGTTTGATCATTTGTTTTGTTTCTTAAATTCCACATATGAATGAAATCATAGGATATTTGTGTTTCTCTAACTTTTTTCACTTAGCCATATACCCTATAGGTCCATCCATGTTGTTGCAAATAAGAAGATCTCATTCTTTTTTGTGGTTGTGTAATATTCCATTGAATATGTAAATCACATCTTCTTTATCTACTTATGGATGGACACTTGGATTGCTTCCATATTGGCTATTGTAAATAATGCTGCATTAAGCATTAGGGTACATTAAGCATATAAGCATGTATCTTTTTGGGTTAGTGTTTTTGTTTTTGGATGGGCAAATACCCAGTATTGGGATTACTGGATCATATGGTAATTCTAGTTTTAATTTTTTGAGGGAACTTTTTCCATAGAGGCTGCACCAGTTTGCATTCCCACCGATAGTGCAAAAGGGATTCTTTTTCTCCACATCCTCATCAACACTTGTTATATCTTCTGCATTTTATTTTAGCCATTCTGACAAGTGTGAGGTGATCTCATTGTGGTTTTGGTTCTCATTTCCCTGATGATGATGTTGAGCATCTTTTAATGTGTCCCTTGGCCATCTATGTCTTCTTTGGAAAATTGTCTATTTGGGTTCTCTGAAATTTTTAATTGGATTTTTTTTAATGTTGAACTAAAGGAGTTCTTTATTTTGAAAAATAACCCTTTATTACAGATATCATTTGCAAATATCTTCTCCTATTCATTACATTGAATTCTTTTGTTGATGTTGTCCTTTGCTATGTGGAAGCTTTTTAATTCATTGTAGTCCCAGTAGTTTAATTTTGTTTATCTGAAGAAACATTTCTGGAAAAATGTTTCTATGACAAATATTAAATAAATCACTACATATGTTTCTTCTAGGAATTTTATGGTTTCAGGTCTCACATTTAGGTCTAATTTCATTATTTTACATGTGCTCTCCAGTTTTTGCAGCATTATTTATTGAAGAGATTTTTTCCCATTGTATATTCTTATCTCCTTTGTCTTAAATTGACCATTTAAATGTGGGTGTATTCTTGGCCTCTCTATTCTATAGATCAGTGATCTGTTTTTGTGTCAGTACCATACTGTTTTTATTACTATAGTTTTGTAATTTATCTTGAAATCTGGGGTTTTGATGCCTCCAGCTTTGTTCTTTTTCAGAATTGCTTTGGCAGTTCTGGGTCTTCTGTGGTTCCATACAAATTGTATGATTATTTGTTCTAGTTTTGTGAAAGATGATATTGGTACTTTGATAAGGATGACACTGTATCTGTAGATTGCTTTGGATAGTATGGACATTTATAAATGCTGATTCTTCCAGTCCAGAAGCATGGAATATCTTTCCATTTGTTTGTGGAAAGAAATTATTCAATTTCTTTCATCAGTGCATTATAGTTTTCAAAGTTTTCACCTCCTTGGCTAAGTTTTTTAAATGTATTGCTGATTTGGTTTGCTAATATTTTGTTCAGGATTTTTGCCTCTGTTTATCAGAGTTAATCTGTAGTTTTCTTTTTTTATAATGTCTGTATCTGGTTTTGGCATCAAGGTAATGCTGGTCTTATGAAATGAACATGAAAGCTTTCTATCCTCTTCTAACTGTTGGAATCGTTTGAGAATAGATATTAAATTTTCTTAAAATGTTGGATAGAAATCACCTCCAGTGAAGCCTCTAGTACTGATCATTTCTTTTTTTGGGAATTTACTGATTCAGTTTCATTGGTAATAATTTGTTCATATTTTCTATTTTTTTCTGATTCAGTTTTGGAAGATATGTTTCTAGGAATTTATCCACTTCTTCTAAGTTGTCTAATTTCTTGGCTTATATTTTTCATTGCTTTGTATTTCTGTGGTGTTGGTTATTTCTCCCCCTCCATTTTTGATTATATTTGAGTCTTATTTCTTTTTTTGGTTGAATGTGACCAGAGTTTTCTTAATTTTGTTGATCTTTTCAAAGAACCAGCTCCTGGTTTCATTTATTTGCCCTACTCTTTTCTTTTTTATTCTCCATCTCATTTATTTCTGCTTGAGTCTTTATTGTCTCCTTCAATAGCTTTAGGGTTTCTTTTTCTTTTCTTTCTAGGCTCTTTGGGTGTAAGTTTAGGTTGCCTGAGATTTTTCTTTCTTCTTGAGGTAAGTCTGTATTGTTATAATCTTAGGACTTTTGCTCCATCTCAAAGTTTTTGGGCCACTAGTTTTTAATTTTCAGTTGTCTCAATGTATTTTTTGATTTCTTCATTGATCTTGGTTGACCCATTCATTGTTAAGTATAATGTTATTTAATCTCTACATATTTGTGTTCTTCGTAAATTTTTTCTTGTGATTGATTTCTACTTTCATACTGTTGTGGCCTGAAAATATGCATGATATTATTTCAGTGTTTTTCTAATATATTGAGACTTGTTCTGAGGCTTGACATTTGGTCTATTCTGGAGAATGTTTCGTGTGTGCTTGAAAAGCATATGTATTCCCCTATTTTTAGATGGAATGTTCTGACTATATCAGGTCCATCTGGTTTACTGTGTCATTCAAAACTACTGTTTCCTTGTTAACTTTCTGTCTGTCTATTCATTGATGTAAGGGGTCTTAAAATGCCTTGCTTTTTTGTATTACTGTCCATTTTTTTCCTTTTTTTCTGTTCATAGTTGCTTTATGAATTTAGGCATTCCTGTGCAGCATGCACAAATACTTATAATTGTTATATTTTGTTGGATTGTTCCTTTTATCATTATGTAATGTCTTTCATTTTCTTTGTTAGTGTTTGATTTACAGTCTATTTCAATCAATTCAAGTATTGCTAGCCCAGCTTACCCTCTTTTATCTGTTTCACTTAGATCTTTTGTTTGTTTTTGTCTTGTTTCATTTAGGGGAGATAGGGTGTCTGTGTGTTAGGAAAATGAGTTATGTCTCCTGATTTTAAAAGTAGTAGCTTCATGAGGAAGCATTCCTGTGGTGCCTTGTAACAGAGTGTCCCCTCTTTACCAGAATCAGACACTCCAGGGCATGCCCTATGTTGGTTATGTGTGTCCTAGTTGTGCTGAACCTCATTTGCCTTCAGTCTAGTAGGCTGCCACGGCCCACCTTGCCTGTTGTTGGCAAACCGGGAGGGTTTGGCCTCTGTTCTTAAGTGGGACCTGTCTGGGGTTGTCATGGGCTAGTAGGTGGGTGATGTCAGCAGTCAGACCAGATACCTGCCCCTCCTTTATTGTGGCTGCAGTAGCACCAATCTGTAGGGTATTGCCCCTTGTCTTATTTCCTAAGAGACTTTCTTTGGTGGATGGGGCTAGTAATCAGACCAGCTGTCTTTTGCCAGTCCATTTGCTGAGGTTCCAGTTGAACTCATTGGCAGGGTATGCTGTGTGCACTGCCAGATGTAAGGTTTGGCTGCTGGGACTGTAGGTGCACTAGTGTGTAATCATCTTCTCCTCCTGCTGTGGCAGGAGCTGCTCTGGAGGGTACCTGCCAAATGGGACAGGTTGGATGAGCCAGATCTGTAGGAGAATTTCATAGCAGGGTGTGTGGTTGCAGCAAGATAGGTGGAGAATGTTCACACTGGTCATCCAGGTATCCCAGCTGGTATGAGGGGAAAGAAATTTTTGTTCTTGGAGAAGTTTCCTAAAGCTTTCTGCCCCTCAGTGCATGTTCTGAGATGAATAAATCTTAAGCAAAAGGATACTTAAAAATACAGCTTAGTTCAGTAGAAATGAGAAAGTGATCCATCCTGCTATTGATAACAGAATGCTAAAGGAACAAGGACCTGAGCCAGTGCTTCAGGCAAGGTATTTGGCAGATTTATTCCTTCAGTGGCTCCAGTTTGGTCACACCTCCCTGTATCCATGTGTTTTGGTAGTGCCTTCTCATGCGAGATCTGTGATTGGGTAACTGATTACTTTGACAAATAGGATGTTAGCAAATATGATGAGTACAAAAGCTGTAGATGTGCCTGTACATTAATGCTTGTTTATCAGTGCTCATAGACCATGAGACCACTAAGCAAATAAGTCCAGAGCAGACCTCTGGAGTATGACAAACACCCAACTAACAGTTGGTCATCCACCAACTCAAATATCTGAGAGGCCAGGCTGTCTCAGCTGACCCTAAAGCTGAACGATGTTCAAATAACTCTGAGACCAGAACCTCCCAGCAGAGTCTAGCTCAAGTTGCCTACCCATAGAATAATGAACTAAATAAATGGTTTTGTATTAAACCAATAAGGTTGAGACAGTTTGTTACAAAGCAAAACATAACTGACACAGTGTATTTAACCACTTCAATGCTGATAGTCTGTCACAGAATATTTTAGCCAAAAATTACTTAATTTTATCCATAGATTTTTATATTTTCTTCAATTTGGAAATATTTCATAAAGATAGGTAGTTGCTATGTAAAGAAAATTACATATCCTGATGCATACATTTGTTGTTGTTATTGTTACCTATGTAGATAATGAGAAATTATAATTAAAATCTCAAGAACATTTACAAATTCTAGGTAGACATTTATTAAATCTTCATTATTATTTCTTCCCCTACCACCTCTTATACAGTTAACTGCTAAGTGCACATCTATGCAAGGCATTTGTCAACTCAGAAGAACAAGGCCGGCAGTTAATGCTTGATTATACAGAATAAATACATAGTGTGAAAATTGAAATTAGACATGCCTATTATAAAATGTGATGATTATTTCCATTCCAGGACCAAATTAAATAAAACGCCTTATTGATCTGGATTGAATTTCAATTTGCTAAGGTTGGTGCCAGCCAACTTCTGTCCCAAAATATCTGAACAGAAAGGCTTGCAAGGCCAATAGCCTATTCATCACAGGTGATAAAAAAAAAAAAAAAAGTCAATAAATTACTTTTTACTACAGGAGAAATTTCTGCTTTATATGCCAACAAAGAGTTGAAATGCCAGAAGCAGTTGAAGACTAAATTACTAAACACTTATTTTATCACATCAGAGCGTTAATGCCAGTGCTTGATTACAACAAGCAATCCAATTGCATGAATTTGGACTTGAAGGCACCCGGGCTTTTATATTCATTAGAAAAGTTATTGATTCTGGAAAGTTACCACTAATAAAAGTACACTATTTTCTCAGGCATGTTATATAGGCACAGACAGATTATTTGATCAATGATATTGAGCAAAGGCAAAGTACTCATTGCCTCTAATCTCTTTTCCCTCCCTTTTAAATTATACATTGGTTTCAGCACAGGATGATGAGTAAATATGGACCCAGTGTGAGGTGAGCCCAGTGTGGGTCCTTCTGTGTACAACAGAAAGTTCTTATTTGGCCTCACATAGCTATATATGATTTTTGATAAAAATATTAATAGAAACCTAAAGTGAAAAAGGACAAAAAATATAAAATTGTTTGTAAAAATAATTATACATTTACACAAAAGTATAATTTTTGTTGTGATTTGGTTTTAGCAAAATCATATGTAAATTATGCATTTGCGTTTATCTGTGGCTTGAATATTTATGAAAAGTTAATGTTTTATCTTTTAAAGCACATAGTTCCGTAGGGTTTGTATATTAAAAAAAATTTTTTTTTAACTGAGAATCCTAGAAAATTGTGGAGTAGCAGGATTCTAGACTCACCTCATCCCATGGACACACCAAAACCAGCAGGGGCATGGAGATGGGGCAAGGGAACCAAACTCCTAGTGAGACTAACCACAAACAGAAGGGACACCATAAATAAGCAAGAGGGTAGAAGAACAGACCCCAACCAATATCCTAGGCATGGGGGACCTGCATGGGGAAGACAAATCCCTATAGTATTTGGCACTGAATACTATTGAAAACCAGCAGGCCGTTATTTCCAGTACTTTAAAAATCAGTGAGCTTGGCGCTGGCCACACTAAGGGCAGTAGGAAATTGAGTTCCTGCCCTTAAAGAGTGAGTATAACAGCCCCTTGGAGATACAGCATAGAAGTAGCAGTTTCAAAAACACCTGGAGTATACATTAGAATTTTTTTTTTCCATTCCCCGAATCATTTATCTCTACTGGATTTTCTTCTCAGCCTGTAAAGGTTTTCAAACCTTGATCATCTTAAGGGAAAAACAAAGAAACACCACCACCACCACCAAAAAGCGAACAATACCTATCCAAAAGCCTTAACCTGCACTCATCTAGTTTCTTCCTTCTAGCTATCACTATTTCTTCTACCCTTTTAGCCAAATCTTTGAGTAGAAGTGTCATTCAGGCAACCAACTTTGTCAGCCTCAGACATCAAGCTAGCATACTATATTCTTTTTGGGGGGGCACTGAGGGAAAGTAATTATTTTTCTCAGTTTTATCGAGAAATAATTGACATGTTATTATATAAATTTAAAGTGTACAGCATGAGGTCTGATTTACATATATTGTGAAATTATTACCTCAGTAGGTTTAGTTTATATCTTCATATCATCTAGATACAACTTTAAAAAAAAAGAAAAAATTTCTCCTTGTGATGAGAATGCTTAGGATCTACTCCCTTAACAACTTTATATCATAAAATACTGTTAACTATAGTCATCATGTTGTATATTATATTTCTAGCATTTATTTATTTTTTAATGGGAAGCTTATACCTTTCGACCATCTTTCTTCTATTTCCCCTCTTCCCATAACCCACGTCTTGTACCCACAAATCTGATCTCTTTTTCTATGAATTTGGTGTTTTTGTTTTTCATTAAATTCCACACATAAGTGAGATAATACAGTATTTGCTTTCAAGGTCCATCCATGCTGTCATAAATGGTAGGATTTCCTCATTTAAGTTTTTAATTTTAATTCCACTGTAGTTAACATACAGTGTTATATTAGTTTCAGGTATATAATATAGCAATTCAACAATTCTGCACATCATTACTCAGTGCTTATCATGATAAGTAAACTCTTATCTCCTTCATCTATTTTATACCCCCCCCACCCAAGTTCCCTCTGATGTGCTTTATTTTAAAAAAGTACCTTCAGTTAAAGTTTTTTTTTTCCAAAAAGAGTATTTTTTACATGAAGCATACTTCAGAATACATGGTTCTAAAAGATATATATAAAACACTCCAAGAAAAAGGGAATACCCATGTTCTTCAAGTACACACAGAAGAAGTCCCTGGTTAAATCACACAAAAAAAGATCTAACAAATATTATAAAGTTAAGATATATAAAGTTTTATTTACTAATCTCAGTGATGTGCACTGCAAGGGTAGGGATCCTTAGGAAACTTTTCCTAGAACAGAATTGCTGGCAGATGTTATTTCTTATCCCCAGTCTCCGGAGGATAGCTAAATACCCACAGGAACTTGCATAAACGCTCTCCACCTAATTTGCTAATACCATATAACCTGAGCCTAAATTCTCCTGCAGATTTGTTTCATCCAATCTGCCCCCTTAAGCAGGAGTCCCTCCAAAGCAGCTGACAGACCATCTCATCCTGCAGTCAGCCTTGAGTGGGACTGCTACCACACAGAAGTGACTCCTCCCCTGGGGAGAGGGAAAGATAATGACACACAACAGTGCAACAGCAGCCCCAGCAAGTGCAGAGAGAGTGCCCTGCCAGTCACTGCATCTGAGACCCAAGCAAATTGTCTGGGGGCAGGCATCTGAACTAACTGCCAGCACCATCCACCAACAAGAACTTCTCAGGGAGAATAGAGAGTGCTGCAGTTTGGGGGTCATTGCAGCTCCCACAAACTGGGGGCAGTCTGTGGTTTGTCTGCAGGCCCCTACCACCAATGAAAGCCTCTCAGGTCAAAACATAGGGAGAAAGTCCTGTAATTTGGTGTTACCACAGCCGCAGGAAATGAACTAAGGGCAGGCATCTAGTCTGACTGCTGACACTGACACTATTCAACTATAAGCCCATGGTGGCCACAGACAGGCTCCTAAAAAGCCTTGGAACTAAACCCTGACCACAATAGGCAAAGTGGGCCACTGCAGCCAACTGGACAGAAGACAAACAGGACTGAGCCAGATAAGTAAGACACACACAACCTGCATATGACACACCCATAAAGTGCTTGGCTTTGATGAACAGGGGACATCACACTATAAGGCACCACAGGAATGCTTCTCCTTCAGGCCACTACTTTCACGATCAGGAAATGTAGCTGATTTTCTAACACACAGAAGCACTGAAAGTTATTCAGAATAAGGAGTCAGAGAAATATGCCCCCAAATGAAAAAACAGGACAAAATCAAAAGAGCTAAATGAAACAGAAGCAATATGCCTGATAAAGAATTCAAAGTAGTAGTCATAAAGATACTCACTGGATTTGAGAAAACAGTGAAGTATCTCACTAAGACCTTCAACAAAGAGATGGAAAATATAAGCGCCTACCCAGAATGAAGAACTTAATAGCTAAAATTAAGAATGTAATAGAAGCAATCAGTAGCAGATTAGAGGACACAGAAGAATGGATCAGCAAGCTCAAAGAGTAATGAAAAACAAGCTGAACAACAACAACAAAAAAAGTAAAAAATGACAGTAGGTTAAGGGAACTCAGTGACATCATCATGCATAATAACATTTGTATAATAGGGATATCAGGAGGAGGAGAAAGAGAATAGGGGGCAGAAAAATTATTTGAAGAAATAGTACCTGAAAACTTCCCCTAATTGGGGAAAGACAGACATGTAGATCCAGGAGGCACAGAGAACCCCCAACAATATCAACTCAAGGAGGTCCATACCAAGACATAATTAAAATGGTAAAATGTAGTAATAGAGAATTTTAAAAGAAAATAAAATAGTCAATTATAAGAGAAACTCCACCAAGTCTATCACTTGATTTTTCAGCAGAAACTTTGCAGGCTAAAAAGGAGTGGCATGATATATTCAAAGTGCTAAAAGGAAAAAAAAATCTGCAACCAAGAATACTCAACCATCAAGAGTGTCATTCAGAATAGAAAGAGAGACAGAGTTTCCCAGACAAAAGGAGTTCAACACCATTAAAACAGCCTTTACAAGAAATATTAAGGTAATTCTTTGAGTAAAAATGATGGCCATAATCAGGGGTAAGAAAATTAAGAAAGGAAAAAAAAATTCACAAGTAATTACAAACATAATAAAGTAGATTATAAAACCAGTATGGAAGTTAAGACACAAAGCAGTAAAATCAATTATATCTATAAAAATCAGGAGATTCACATAATGAAATGATGTAAAACATAACATCATATACATAACACACGGAGGCAGGGGAGTAGAAATTTAGTGCTTCTAGAATGGATTCAAACTTAAGCCGCCATCATATAGACTTCTATATGCCTAAGATGTTATATGTGAGCCTAATGGAAACCACAAATCAAAAACCTATAATAAATACACAAAAAGAGAAAAAAATCTAATTGTTGTCATTATAGAAAACCATCAAACCACACGAGAAGAGAGTAAGAGAACAAAGAAAAACTAGAAAATCAACCATAAAACAAGTAATAGAATGGCAAGAAACTTTTAATGTAAATGGACTAAACGCTCCAATCGAAAAATATAGGGTGACTGAATGAAGAAAAAAAAAAAGGATCCATCTATATGCCGCCTATAAGAGACTCACTTCAGACCTAAAGACACATGCAGGTTAAAAGTAAAGGGGGTAAAAAACATTTACCAGGCAAATGGAAGTAAAAAGAAATCTGGGGTAGCAATACTTCAATTGTTAAGTACTTCAATTGAACAAAATAGACTTTAAAATAAAGACTATAACAAAGAAGGACACTTCATAATGATAAAGAGAACAATCTAACAAGAGAATATAATAATTGTAGATACTTATGACATGTATCCTGCGTGGGACTGCCTAAATACATAAAATAACTATTAATAGACATAAATAATTCAACAGCAATACAATAATAGCACTGTGGTGCAATACCCCACTATCAATGGATAGATCATCTAGACAGAAAATAAAAGAGTGGTTTTGAGTGGTACATTGAACCAGATGGATCTAACAAGCAGGACAGTTAAACAGTTAAACATATGGTTTTCAAGAGCATATGGAACATTCCCCAGTCTAGATGACATATTAGGCCACAAAACAAGTCTCAATATATTCAAAAAGGCTGAAATCCTACTATGAATCTTTTTGGATCAGAACAGAATGAAACTAGAAATCAGTTACAAGAAAAAAAATTTACAAAGATAGAATATATATATATATGTGTATATATATATGTAAAGACTAAATAACATGCCACTACACAATGAGTGGGTCAAGCAAGAAATCAAAAATGAAATAAAGAAATACATCAAGACAAATGAAAATGAAAAGATCCAAAATCTTTGAGATGCAGCAAAAGCTTTTCTAAGATTATAGCAATACAGGCCTACCTCAAGAAGCAAGAAAAATATCAATCTAACCTTACATCTAAAGAGCTATACAAAGAAGAAAAAATATAGCCCAAACCCTGTAGAAGGGAGGGAATAATAATAATTAGAGCAAAATAAATGAATAAAAAAAACAATAAAATAGATCAATGAAACCAGGGGCTCATTCTTTGAAAATACCAACAATACTGAGAAAACTTTAGCCAGACTCCAAAAAGGAAAAAAAAAGGGGGGGGGAGGGGGGATAAAAGACTCAAATAAATCAGAAATAAAGTAAAAGAAAGAACGTGATACCACAGAAGTCCAAAGATTATAAGAGAATACTAAGAAAAAGTATAAGCCAAGAAATTGGACCATCTAAAAGTTACAGATAAATTTCTGGACCAAATGATCTTCTAAAACTGCATCAGAAAAAAAAAGTATATTTGAACAGACCAGTTACTAGCAATGAAATCCAATCAGTAATCAAAGAACTTCCAACAAACCATAGTCCAAGACCAGAGGGCTTCGTAGGTCAATTCTCCCTAATATTTGAAGAAGAGTTAATACCTATTCTTCTCAAACTAACTTAAAATAAAAGGATGGAAAACTTCCCAATCCATTCTATGAGGTCAGCATTACCCTGATGCCAAAACCAGATAAAAACGCTACAAAAAGGAAAATTAGAGACCGGTATCTCTGATGAGCACAGATGCAAAAACTCTCAACAAAATATTGGGAAACACAGTCCAACAGTACATTTAAAAAATCATTTACCATGATCAACTGGCATTTATTCCAGATAAAGGGGTGGTTCAGTACTGCAAATTAGCCAACATGGTATGTCACATTAAGAAGAGAAAGGATAAAAGCCATATGATCATCTCAATAGATACAGAGAAAATATTTGACAAAGTACAAAATCCATTCACAGGAAAAACTCAACAAAGTATGTTTAAAGAATGTATACCTCAAAATAATAAAGACCGTGTATGAAAAATCCATAGTTAACGTTAGACTCAGTGGTGAAAAACTGAGAGCTTGTCTTCTAATATTAGGATAAGACAAGGAAGTCCACTCTCAGCATTTTTATTCAACATAGTACTGGAAGCCACAGCAATCAGAGAAAGAGAAATAAAAGGCATTCAAATTCATATGAAAGAAGTAAAAATTTCACTATTTGCAGATGATATAACACTTTATGTATAAAACCCTGAAGATGCTACCAAAAAGCTACTGAAATTGATAAATGAATTGTCACAGAATATAAAACAAATATTCAGAAATCTGTTGTATATCTATACACTGATAATGAAGTAGCATAAAGAGAAATTAGGAAAATAATCCCAGTTCATTCAGCAAAAAGAATACCTAGGTATAAATTTAACTAAGGGGGCTAACAACCTGTACTCCAAAAACTATGAAACATTGATGAAATTGTAGATGATACAAACAGAAATATATTCTATGCTCATAAATTGGAAGATCCAATATTGTTAAAATTTCCATACTACCCATAGCAATCTACAGATTTAATGCCATCTTTTTCAAAGTAGCAACCACATTTTTAACAGAAGTAGGACAAATATCCTAAAATTTGTATGGAACCATAAACAACTATGAACAGCAAAAGTAATCTTGAGAAAGAAAAATATAACTGGAGGTATATCATGAAACCCAGGTTTCATGATATACTATAAAATATACTATATACAGTATATATAATATATATATATAAGTATATATAAAATATACTTTCATGATATACTATAAAATATACTATAAAAATACAGTAATCAAAACAATATAGCCCTGGCACAAAAAAAGACATATAGATTAACGGAAAAGAAGAATGAGCCCAGAAATAAACCCACACTTAAATATGGTTATTTAATCTGTGACAAAGGAGATAAGAATATATGATAAGAAAAAACCATTCAACAAATGGTGCTGGGAAAACTGGACCACTACGTGTAAAATAATGAAATTGGACCTAAATGTGAGACCTGGGACCATAAGTCCTTTAAAAAACAACAAAAAAAAAAGGCAGTAATTTCTTTGATCTCGGCCATAGAAACTTTTTTTGTTGTTTTTTTGGTTTTGTTTTGTTTTAAGATACAGCTCTTTTGACAAGGAAAGCAAGCAAAATTAAACTATGGATGACACCAAAATAAAATGTCTTAGCACAGGCAAGGAAATCATCAACAAAATGACAAAGCAAACTACTGAATTGGAGAAAAAAGTTTACAAATGATATATCCTAGAAGGGGTTATGATACAAACTACATAAACAACTTTTACTAATCAACACACACATAATGGTCCAATTAAAGATGAACAGAGGATGTGAACTTTTTTCCAAAGAGACACAGAACATGTCCAGCAGACATATGAAAAGATGTTCAGCATTACTAATCATAAGGGAAATGTAAATGAAAACAAGTTGTCTATCACCTCATACCTGTCAGAGTGGCTAAAATCCAAAACACAATGTATATAATCATTGCTGGGGAGGATGTGGAGGAAAAAGCTGTCATGCACTGTTGATGGGAATGCAAACTGGTGTAGCCATTGTAGAAGACTGTGTGGAGGATACTCAAAATATTAAAAATAGAATTACTGCATGATTCAGTAATCCCACTACTGGGTATTTGAAAACAAAAACATTAACTCAAAAAATATATCACCACCCATTTTATTATAACATTATTTACAGTTGCCAAATATGGAAGCAATCCAAATGTCCTTTGATAGATGAATTGATAAAGAAGTGGTTATATATAAAATGGAAAGAATGAAGTCTTGTCATTTTCAACAACATGGATAGATATAGAAAGTATAATACTAAGTGAAGTAAGTCAATCAGAGAAAGAAAATACCATATGATTTCACTTACATGGAGAAGTTAAGAAACAAATGAATAAGAAAATAGAGACCAAGAAAAAAAATTATCTCTGAAATATAGTGAGGAACCTGGTGGTTGCCAGAGTAGGTGAATGGGGCTTGGGTGAAATAAAGGGGATTAAGAGGTACAAACGTCCAGTTACAAAATAAGTCAGGCAGATAAGATGTATAGCATAGGGAATATAGTCCATAAGATTGTAAAACCGCTTTAGTGACAGATGATTATATTTATTGTGGTGAGCACTGAGTAATACAGAATTGTTGAATCACTATATGGTATACCTGAAACTAATTTAACACTGTATGGTAATTATACTTGAATTTAAAAAAGTTTTAAGTTAATTTTAATGTAAGGATAGTATACCACAGCAGATATGAGAATTCTCATAAAGAAAATTAATCAACATGGAAATCTTAGCCACTTTTTCTATTTTTTAGAAAACATGGTTTTAAATTCTATGGTTTTCATTTTTATTTAAAATACGAGAATCCCTTACCAATTTCCACAAAAATCCTACTGCTGTTTTAATTGGAATTGGTTGAGACTATAAATCAATTTGAGTAAAATAACATCATAAAAATACTGAGCTTTCAAAAACAATGAACAAGGGCATACCTCACTGTTTATTTAGAACTTTAATTTCTCTCAGCAATGTTTCCACTGTGGAAGTTTTTCCAAATCTTTTGTTGAATTAATCCATAAATATAAATAAATATATATAATCCATAAATATATAAAAATTTATGTGCTTATATATAAATATATTAAATCCATAAATATATATAAATATAAATGTATATTTGATACTCTTATACACGGTATGTTTAAAATTTTTATTTTCTAATTATCTGTTGCTCATATATAAATACAGTAGATTTTTGTATATTGGGAATGTGTCCTGCAATCTTGCTATGTTCACTCATTAGTTTTACTAGGCTTTTTCTAGATCTCTTAGAATTTTTTATGTGCAGGGAAAAATTTTAAATATCTTCTCTTCAGAAAATCAGTTAAGAAGATGAAAAATCAAACCACTTACTGAGAGACAATGTTTGTAACACATATCTGACACAGGACTTGTATCCAAAGGTATAAAGCATTTTTACAACTACTTAACAACCACCACCACCATAATAATAGTAATAAAAAAACAATTGCAAGTAGACTAAAGTTTGAAACAGATGCTTAATGATGTAAGATATATGAACCACAAGCAGATGAAAAGCTGTTCCACATTATTAGTTATCAAAGAAATGCAAATTAAAATCTCAATGACAGTACACACAATTGACTAAAATTAAAAATCCTAAAATCACAAGATTTGGCAAGGTTGTGGAGACATCAGAATTCTTATATATTGCTAATGGTTTTGTAAAATGGTACAACCACTTAGGGGAACTCTTTAGCAATTTCTTACTCTTATGTATTAACCTAAAAGAAATGGAAATGTACACCCTCTGAAATACTTATATAGAAATGTTCATAGCAGCTTTATTCATAGAAGCCCCAAATGGGAGACAACCTAATCATCATGTCCATCAAATCATGGACATGGTAAATGCATACAAAGAAACATTCTATTAAAAGGAACAAACTATTGATAATCGCAATAACATAGAAGAGATATCCAAAGTAACCCGAGATCTAAGTAGATGGATTTTTTCTAATTCAGTTAAGACAATCCTTGCTGGAAAACTGGACATTTCAGTTAGTACGTTTATTTCAGTGTTTGGTAAAATAATAATTCTTTTTAAGTTCTGTGTTTTGGTGGTATTTAAAAACAGTGACTTGGAATAGACTGATTACATTTGAATCTTGCCTTCTCTTGCCTTTTCTCATGAATAATCATTTTCTCTCTCACTGCCTGAAGACTGGACCTATAAAATAGGATGATGATAATAGGTGCCTCAAAGAGTATTATAATAAATCAGTTGGTATAAACATGTTTCAAACATTAGCAATTCAAAGCGGTATTTAAGGCTTGGTTGTAAGTATGATTGAAACTTCTGTATGTCCCACTCCCCCTGCTTGTGTTCCCCCTCTCTCACTGTGTCTCTGTCAAATAAACAAAATCTTAAAAAAATAAAAAATAAAAATAAATATTTTTACTTCTTAAATCCAAAGACCCTAAAATGTTTTATTTTTTATCACCCTTTTCAGAGTGCATTTACAATTGTCAAATTTTTAAAATTTCTAGCTTGTGTTAAAAACCACAAATAAACATTATTTAATATTTTATAAAATCAAAATATATATAGATTTATCTTTGTACTCCTTACTCCCCCTTCTTTGATGGATTTCAGACCTTCCTTACAGGACCATTTTCCTTCCTTTTTGAAGCAGAAGTTATTTTGTTGAGGGTCATTTAAAAGCAAACTTGATCAGTTTTATTCATTTTTATTTTGTTTTTATTCTTGAAAATTATTTTAGCTGTGTAAATAATTCTAGATTGACTATTATTTTCTCTGAATATATTGAGAACATTTCACTGTAGTCTTATGATAAGCTAGCTGTGGGTCTAAATTTTACCTCAGTAGCATCTGTCTTTCATCTCAGCTCCATCTGAGCATGATAGACCCAGGTCCACTTTATATTATAATTTCCAGCTTGTATATTGAGGGCTGTATAAACAGTATAGATTTAGGCACCAAACCAATAATAGGCCAGTAGATACCAGATTAACAGGGAAAATCTATTTTTCTTTCAGTGTCATTTAAGTTGAGACAGCAGTTAACAAGATTGATTTCCCACTTCCCAGGATTCTGTCTATATGGAAGTGGTCTCAGATCACAAACTTTGGGCCACAGGGCTCTCCCTCAGGAGATCTTATAGTCCTAGAAAATCTAGTGGCTCCATGATCACTTCTCTTTCTGTGTTTTTGCTCCTGCTTAGCTCCTACCCATACAGATTTTCATGAGATTTACCCATTGCTTTTAAAGTTATATGTGTTAATTTGTGTCTTCCTATTGAACAGTTTTATTTGTTGTGTAGCATGATCTCTAATCATTTAACCCCACATTCCATCCATTTCAATTTATTAGGTTTGAGGGAAAATATTAACAAGTAAGCATATATGGTTGGCCTTGAAAACCATGTTTCTAACTTGGGAGTTAGTGTATCAATTACGTAACAGAGAAAAGAACACATCATAATTTCTTTGTCTTAGAGGTGTTCTGAAAATAACAAAATCTCCCATTCATCCCCTGTATATCCATGAGGCAAGACAAACCGTGTGAAATTATTTAAATATTGTAATGTCCCAAAACTTGAACAAAAGACTCTTCTCATATAGAAAACACAGTAAAAATAAATTTTCATTTATATATTGAGAAAAGTACATTGTTTTCTTCATGTTCTCACTGAGATACTCTTTTCCTTTTGTCTAAAATGGAGTTGAGGGGCACCTGGGTGGCTCAGATGGTTAAGCGTCTGCCTTTGGCTCAGGTCATGATCCCAGGTTCCTGGAATCAATTCCTGCATTGGGCTCCTTGCTCAGTGGGGAGAGCCTGCTTCTCTGTCTACCTGCCATTCCCCCTGCTTGTGCTCTCTCTATGACAAATAAATAAAAATCTTAAAAAAAAAAAAAAAAAGCTATTGACAGCTGCCTCAACCTTTTTATTTTCTGATACTTAAAAAACTATTGAAATCTTTCAGCCTAATGACTCAGCAAAAATATCAAAGGTTTTCTAAAGGACATCAAACATATTTCTTAAATCTCATTTGCCATCACCCCAAAATGACATTTTTGCTTTTTACTGTGTTCTACACCAAGGGGTGATCATGCAGAGTGCATCTTTTCTGGATCCCCTTGTATACTCTTTTCTGTTTGAATTTGACCAGTTTTCAAATTTAGTAGCCACTTGATCATCCAAAGACTTGCACTATATCATCATTCCATTCTATGTCACCAGTGATAATCTGACTACTCAAAATGCCGCTGCATGCCACAAATTGTCATTTTTCAAAGTCTCATCAGGAAGGACATCATTCATATGTTTACTTAATATACAAGTAACATAGATCCAGAGTTCCATCTTGGGTACAGCAACTGTTGATACCATATACTTGTCATTTGGGGTGAGAGGAGACAAAATTCACTCAAAGGAGTTTGAAGATAATTAATAAAGAGACTGCTTACAGAAGTGAGGGAGGGTTAGAGGAACAAACAAGGGATGGATTTCGAGTCACCCAGAGACTAGTAACAGTTACCACTCCTTGTGCTAAAGGGACTACATGTGGAAATGGTTTTACTACTGAAGTCCCAGGAGGTTAGGATTGTGAAAAGAGGCTATCCAGGAGTAGCTGAGTGTGACGAACAATGCAACCACCCACACAGAGAAACAATGGTGAGGTACATTAGAGAGAGAAGACAGAGTCTGATCTAGCTCTACTTCCAATGGTGATTACAAATATTATGGGCTGATACTGCTTTAGGCTGTGCTGGGGAACTTACAGAAAACACAAAGTTTTATATTTTGAAATCTCAATCCAAGGCACAGGTAGAAAAGCCCCCAAACTACTCTGATGACCTTAAAAGATACCTTGCATATCCAGAAGTCAGCTACACATAGGATAAGTCCTTAAAACTAATTTCATGGATTGCATAATGGTAGTATGTGTTCAATGCATAATTTCACTGACTTTACTTGGATGGAGTTAGGCAACTGATTGAGAAGGAAAGGGACCCTTAACATGGCATACTGAGCTGAAGACAAGAAACTTGGGCCCTCAAATCCTTTGACTTGAGCCCTGATAGTCCTATGCTGGCAGAATGAGTGCTGTCTTTGCGTTTAAAGCATCCTTGGTTTGAAGACAAGCTCTGGGAAGAGATAATATGGACATTAATGCAACTAAAAGATCTTGAAAACATATTAGAAGAGAGCTGGAAATCACAAATAAAAATAACTAATTCTAAGGTTTCCTTGCTCTTCCCTCTAACTTTGAATCTGTTTATTTCTACTTTAAGTTCTGTCAAATTTTGATTCATGTGCTTTGAAGCTATTATTTGGTATATACACAGTTAAGATAGTGATGTCCTCTATCATGATGAACTATTAGTTTTATGATGCAAT
Organism: Martes martes; assembly: GCF_963455335.1. Lineage (NCBI taxonomy): Eukaryota > Metazoa > Chordata > Mammalia > Carnivora > Mustelidae > Martes > Martes martes. Next base: position 25,420,981 of record NC_137889.1, on the reverse strand, counting down.
ATCTTTATCTGGTAAAATTTTTTTAATGTTAATGTTTAACATACTCATACCTTCTTTATGATTAGTGTTTATGTAATATATTTTTACTTTTTTACAAGAACTTTCCATTGATTTATGTTTTTATGTTAATATTTATAAAATTTTTATCATTTTCAAATTTATAAATATTTATATATATTTAATGGTTTCTTTTATGCAGAATGTTGTCTGCTCTTCCTTTTACATCTGGTCTGAAAGATCTCTGCTTTTGATTGTAGTGTTTAGACCATTTATCTTTAAATTAATTTTTTAAATGAGAAAGGTATTTTATATTTCCTCCAAAGTAACATCCTGGTACTTTTTTTCCTCTTTGTAAATCCAACTTTCTTTTTGGTATCATTTTTCTTTACCCCAAAGAACTTTTTCACGGTTCTTTTAGTGCAGGTTTGCTAGTGACAAATTATTCCAGGTTTTGTTCCTGAAAAAAGTCTTTTCTTCACCATCATTTTTGAAGGATGGTATTTCTGCTCGCTAGATATATATAGTTGCAGTTTGACCTTTTTTTCTTTTTTTTTTTTTTTTAATGTTGTTTCATTATCTTTTGTCTGGCTTTCTCTCTATTGAGAAGTTGGTCTTTGTTCCCCTGTGTGTATTTTGTCTTTTTTTTCTTTAGGTGCTTTAAAGTTTTTCTCTTTATCACTGGTTTACAAAAATTTCATCTTGTGATGACTTACAGTGTTTTCATGTGGTTTGTCCTGATTTTAGTTTGCTGAGTTTGTTAGATTAGGGAGTTTATGATATTCATTAAACCAGTAAAATATATAGTCATTATTTGGTAAATATTTTTCTTCCCAACCCACTTGCCTCTGTGATCTTACTGACATGTATTATAGGATTTCTGTTTTTCTACTATTTTTAGTCTCCCCCACAGTATGATTCATTTTTAATAATTTCTGTTGTGATATCTTCACATTTTTTCCATATTTTCCCATAGTTTCCCATAGTTTTTAATCTGCTTTTAAACCTAGTCAGCGAACTTTTCAACTTAGATATTACATTCTTTATCTCTCAAGTTCCATTTCTTTTTTTGTTTTTTTTAATAGCTTCCATTTCTTTTTTTTTTTTTTTCCATTTCTCTTTTATCATGTTTTTCTTTAATTCTTATATCACATTTGAAATATCTATCTTAAGGCTCTTATCCACAAATTCCATGGTCTCTGTATCTTCCACATCTGTTTCTGTTGACTGATTTTAACCTAGTTATGAGTCATATTTTTGTTTATTCTTTTATCTGCCTAACAAGTTTGATTAAATGCTATGATTTATTAATGGTACACTATTGAGTCTGAATTTTGTGGCCTGCCTGCCCTCCCTTACTCCTTCCTTCCTTCCTTTTCTAGAGAGCCAGAGAGAACACATGAGCAGTGGGGCGGGGGAGGAGAGGGAGAGAGAAAATCTTAAGCAGACTCCATACCCAGTGTGGAGCCTGTCATGGGGTGCAGTCTCACAACCCTGAGATCATGATCTGAGCCAAACTCAAGAGTCAGACACTTAACCAACTGAGCCAATCAGGTGTCCTTTGTCTTCCTATAAAGTGTTCAGATTATTTTAGCAACTGTTTAAATGACATGTAGATCAGCTTGATTGTTTGAAAGTTAGTTTTCAAATTTTCTTAGGTAGGTTTAGATCTTCATTCCTTAGTATTCCATCAATAATTATGTTACATGGTAAAGGGGCTTTGCAGATATAATTAATGTTATTAATCAGTTGACCTTTAGATAGGAAGGTTATCCTAGATATTCTATGTGAGCTTGAACTAATCACCCAAACCCTTTAAAAGAAGAAGGGAAAATATGAAAGATTATAAGGAAGACTGAACATGCCATTATTGGCCTTGAATATGAAGAAACCCACAAGCCAAGGAATGTGGAAGCCCTCCAGCAGCTGAGGATAGTCCCCATCCAGTAGTCAGCATAGAAACAGAGACCTCCTTCTACAACATGGAGCTGAAATCTGCCAAAATTGAAATGAGCCTGGAAACAGATTTTCCCCCAGAGCCTCCAAATAAGAGCACAGATGAGTGGGCAAAGCAGAGAACCAGGTTAAGCCACACCACACCCTGACTTGTGATCCATAGAAACTATAGAAGCTATGAGATAAGAAATGCGTATTGCATTAAGCTGTTAAGTCTGTTGAAAACAAAACAAAACAAAACAAAAACCCCAAACCTAATATATTCCCTCAGGGACAATTAATTTCAACATGTTCTATGAATCATTCTCATTTACCATCACCATGACATAAACATAAACATACTCACATGCACACACACATTCGTGCAATCTCAGAGTTCCTCAGTTTGTGGTCCTTTAGAAGAGGCTCTCTCTCTGCTTTTAAAGCCTTTGGTTCTCAGCATTGTCCCTGAGCCTTGGTATTTGTATCATTTTACATGTATCTTCTCTACTGTCAGTCACCCTCAGCATTTTCCCGTTTTACTTTTTTTCTCTTTTCCCTACTTGTATCTTCTTCCCCTGATGTTTCTCACAGTCCCTTGGTTTTCTTTTAATCAACACATGTATATTTTTCTTCTCAGTAAGTCAAGAAAACATACTGCATTTTGTGAGTGTTTAGACTTTCGTTGCATATGTACTACAAAGTGGCATGTGAATAACTTAACAGAAAAATTCATTATTAGTAGTGCATGGTGCTTGAGATCAAAGAAAATTTGCCTTCTGGAAAACTGAATTATTATATTATTTGGTTTTTAGAATTAGATTTGATATGGTTTTGTATATTTTATTACCGTTAAGAGAAGTGGTTTTAAGTGCTTTGTTAAAAGAATCATAATGCATCAATCTGCATGTTTATGTAAAGTGAATATTGTACTGTTTTTTTTTTTTTTTCTATGTAGCTTACTCCATCTCATAAGCCATAAGGCTGAGAGTCACTGTAGGTTCCATTCTGTCCTTCACATCTAAGGACTAGTCCATAAATGAGGGCAGTTCATGTTTTCCTACATCTTTACTTTTGACGTTAAGGAGGAGAAACAGATTTGATTATCGGAAGCTATATAATTAGCTGCTCTACAAAGAACAAAAAAACAACAAAAACCCTAGAACTTCTAATCATGTACACTTTACAGAGGTCTAACTTGTTCTTTAGAAGAAAATATGTTTCCTTTCACTAGCATTTGCTGACTAGAGACTTGGTGGGACTATCACAGGAAGTATGCTGACTTCAAATGGTTGAAGAGTCCATTCCAAACATGGGCATTTCTAGTTCTAGTTCAACCCCACTTCTTACCCGGCTATGAAGAATAGCCTTCCAAGAACACCTTGAGTGCTCTCAGAGCATGTTTGTTCATTTGTGGATCCTTACACTGGTACAGTCCCTCACAAAGAGCAGGTCCTCAGGAAATAGTTCTGAATAAATTGAATAAATTTTTTAGGCTCCCCCCCGCCCCAATTTGCTGTTTAGAGAATATTTTGCATCTCTTGACTTGAGTCAATTTGGTAAACAGAAACATTTTTACATTTTTTTAAAAGACTTTATTTATTTATTTATTTGTCAGAGAGAGAAACAGCAAGAGAGGCAACACAAGCAGGGGGAGTGGGGGAGGGAGAAGCAGGCTTCTGGCTGAGCAGGGAACCCAGTGCGGTGCTCAATCCCAGGACCCCAAGATCATGACCTGAGCTGAAGGCAGACACTTAAGGACTGAGCCACCCAGGCACCTGGTATTTTTATATTTTAATAGGATCTGATCTTCAGATTCAGTGCCCCTCCCTTGAAATAATGGTCACAACATTTTCTTCCCCCACAAAATGAGTCTTTTTTTTTCCCCCACAAAATGAGTCTTTGAATTTATAACACAATTAATGTATGGTTGAAGTTTATGCTTTTTTAAAAAACTGATTTATTTGAAACTTGTGTTCATTTGGCTAAAGTTTGTAGTTGGAGCAATCATGAACTAATATAGTGTGAAGGAGCTTATAAAATGTAACTCTATGAGATAAAATATTTTTATTAAAACTAGATGAAGTCAAAGATATTTGATGTTTTCATTCTCTAAAGAAAAAAAGTTTATTGACATCCATGGACCTAAAATGTAGTCTCTTAGGTTATCAAAAAAGCTTATTTTAATACACCTTGAAATATTTTATCTACCCAATATTTATTCTTTTGTGAGACTAACTCTCCTGCGAGTCATCTTCTTTCATGAAAATAACTCAGCAAAGAGTCATTTTTCCTTCTGTCAACAGTTAAATATTGGTAGCCATAGCTTTATTGAGTTGCATTCAGCTGGTTGTGTTTATGAAGCTAATCTATGAGGTTAAAAAAGAACAGGATATATGAATAGTATTTAAAAGATATCACTAACAAAATCACTGACATATTTTAAAAATAGAATATAACAATGCTAAATAGTTTATTATACCCTAATATTTAAATTTATTATTAGTTAAAGTAAATCTGTTAATGTTTTTCCCACAAATTCATTATTATATTATTATATTGAATATAATAATATATTATTATATTGAATTCCTCACTTGAGCATAGCTTAGCTGTGTTATTATTATATTGGGCAAGTGCAGGGGTAGTGAATAGGTGGCTCAGTCAGTTAAGCTTCAGACTCTTGGTTTCAGCTCAGGTCATGATCTCAGGGTCCTGAAATAGAGCCCCTCGATGGGCTCCATGCTCAAAGTGGAGTCTGTAGGAGATTCTCTGCCTCTCCCTGTCCTTATGACCCCGCCTCCACTCACAGTCTCTCTCTTAAATAAATAAATAAATAAATCTTAAAAGGTATTGGAAAAGAAAATTCTCAGAAGTTATTTATTTTATTCTAATTAATAAATGCCTATATTCTAAATATTAATTGATAGGGCTCCCCAGACTATGATTCAATAATTTCATTAAATAATTATATATTGAATGTCTATTTTATGTCAAGCCATATTCTGAATATTGGAGAAACAATAAAAAAACTGAAAATGATATCCTCAAGAAATTATATTGTAAGGAAGGACGTAGGCAATGCACAACCATTCACTATAATGTCAGATAGTGCTAACTTTTTAAAAGAACAATAAATAAGCATATGGGATAGAAGCAGATGGAGCCAAGTATAGAGACATGGGGGTGCCCAGGGAGTATCTAAGGAGATGCTATTTGAGTGCACAACTAGAAGGGAAGGCCAGAGCCTTCAGACTTCTGAAGAGGGACAGAGGGTCCAGGCTGGAGGAGCAGTGGATCCTCAAGCAAGTTGGTGTGTTGAAGACAAGGGAGGAGGCCAGTGTGACTAAAGTAGAAGGACAACACAGGAATGTCGAGGGATTTGAGAGGTCAGCAAGGAAGCCAGTCAGATACATATAAGTATGGCTTGCTTAGTTGTGCTTAGCTTGCTGAGTTTTATTTTAAATGTGATGAGAAGTTATTGAAGACTTTTCAGCAGGGGAGCATTTACATTTTAAAAGGATCATTTTGGCTGCTTTATGGGGCACAGAGCAGAAGCAAGAAGCCCAGATAAGAAGCTATTTGAGTAGCCACGCAAGAAATGATGGTGTTATGGATCAGGGTGGTCACCATGAAGGAGGTGAAAAGTGCAGATACAGGATATATCTTCCAGAAAGGAGCATGTGAGAAAAGCACAGGCTCTTCTAAAAACTGCAGAAATTCAATGTGATTGAACATATTGAAGGGGATGAAGCTGGGTAGCCTGAGATGAAAAACCAGTGAAAGTCGGATTAGAAGAGGCTCTTCAGGGCCTGGGACAGAGTTTTGTTTTATTCTAAATACAACAAAAAGCATTGGAAGATTTTAAAGTGCAAAATCACATAATCTGACTTCCATTACATGAAGATTATTGTGTCTAGTAAGTGGAGAATAGATCCCAGAGGGGAGGAATGAAAATCTGGGACCCATTTAGGAAGTTACTGCCAGAGGCTAGATAAGAGAGGGATGGAGATACAAGGTGGATTTTGGAGTTTAGACTGAGAAGGGAGATGAGGTTGATGAGGAGGCCAGTCAGATGTGTAAGTAGGGCTTGGTTAGTTGCGATCAACTATGATATTGGATATTGGATGTCAGGGGAGTGGAAAATGGAAGAGTGAAGGATTTCTGGTTTTGATAACTGGGTTATAATAGTTCATTAAGTTATATATAAATTAAATTCATGCATATACTTTTAGTGTTCTTTTTTGTTTTGCTTTGATTTTATTTTTGGCTTTGATTTAATGGGTTGTGTCATACACATGATTCTAAGCCTTTATCAATTTTTAAACAAAATTTAAGGTAACTGATACATAGTAGGCTTAAATAGTATTTAATTGCACTGAACTGAAGTACTTCTGGATAGTGTTATTTCTAAGCTATCCTCTCTGTAGTGTGAAGTTCTAAAACTTTTAACTAAATTAAGTCATGTTCTCATTTCAAACCCATCAGTAATCTTCACTGCTCTTAGCACAAGACCTAAAGACCATAGCATAGCACATAAAGTTCTTCTTCTCATTAGCTTCACTTTACAACATTTTCTTGACCCAGCCTCTCCCATTTCCTTTCATGCAATATTGCAGATATACCAAACTAATTGTGCTTTCAAGAGTGGTGCTTTCTTAGTTCAGAATGCCCTACTGCCCCTTATTGTTATTATTACACATTATTGATTGTCTTCTTATGAGAAGCTTCTCTAATTTCCCAAGTGTAAGTTAGATGCCCTCCTATGGTGCCCTAAACCATGTGCATTCACCTAATACAGCAGTATCTCATTGTCCTGTAATTGTCTATTGACTTTTATATTTCCCCCATTGGACAATATGTACCTTAAAGCCAGAGATTTTTTCCCTATAATTTCAACCTTAGGATATAGTATTGTACTTGGTTCATACTAGGAGCTTAATAAATAATACAACATTACATGAATAAATGAAAATTATTACACAGCAGAGAATAAAGTGTCTACCGAAAGTATGTAGAGTGATAAGACTACAAGGTTTGGGGGACACCACTATTTAAGGAGTGGGGAGGAACAGAAAAAATGAGGAAAAAGAAAAGGAAAGGCCATTAAGATGCAAGGAGAATGTGCAGTATACTCAGACACAGTGGTCCATGAAAGACAGAATTTTGAGAAATGAATGATAGTGTCAAATGGATACAAAAGTCAAGAATAATGACTGTAAAATGTCCAATACATTTGGCAATTAAAAATAAATTGATGACTTTATGAAAGCAGTTTGAGTATGTTCGTGGATCCAGAAGCCAGACAGTGGAATTCTGGATAGTAAATGGGACAGAAGTGTTCGATGACAGCACAGCTTTGCTGTAACATGGCAGGAAACGCTTTGTGTTCTGTGTTATCACTGCCTGCCATGGATGGTGAATTCTGGTAACTAATGGATGTTTAATTCACTGAGTGAAAATAATGATGGATGATGCAAATTTAGATAAGCCTGCAGAAGAGACAAGAGAAAGGAAGAGATGTGGAAAAGTTCTGGAGATGGAAAACTCTCAAGTGAAGGAAGCCTGGTAGACTAGATCAAAGGGAGGTTCACTGGAACACTGGCACAGCTTTCCAACTAGAGACAGGATTCCTGACCTCGGGCCTGGCTGATGAGCTTTGAAATCCATCTTGGATTTGTGCTGTAGGTGTACATGTCCTGGGCTGCTCCCAGCCAATGCCTGAGGGCAGCAGGGAGCCTAAAGCAGTCTGTTCCTGGGAGACATGAGCTCCTTCTGGTCAACTTTGGCTCAGGGTTGCCCCAATGACCTTGATGAAACTTGCTTAGACTGAAAATTAGTTTTCAAAAGACCATCCTCTCAGATGGTTTCTCCAACCTTCTCTGACTCCTTTACCATTTTCTCTCATAGGAATTCAATAAAATCCTTGCATATTTAATCCTGCACCAATGGCTGCTTCTCAGAGGACCCAGACTAAGAGAGGGGTGAATTGCTGTGCTGTTGATGACACTGCCTCCCCCAATCATGTTTCTTTAAATGATATTTAATAAATTATCCACTTCTCACTAATGACCATTGACACAGATTCTTCTTTTGGGGGGAGGGTTAAAGTGAAATGATGAGAACTGTTGAGGAATGCCATAGGTTAAGGATAGAAGCTGCTCAGAGCACAGAGTCATATGTAGATTACACAGTAATATTAAGTCCCTCACGTAAGTAAAACTATGAGTATAAGGTGTTCCTTATTAATGCTGAATATGCAAGTATATCATTCAGGAATTTTATTTCATATTCCAAAGGAAACTATGTGTTCCCTATCATGAAATATTCTAAAAAGTAGAAGGCATATAATAATATAGTAATAAAACATAACACTGTATAGGATTCAGCTCAGAGATTCAAGGATATGAGAGCTATGAGGCACTTCTGTGACCATTTACTGTCATCTCCTAATTATAAATATAAGAAATGGACAAAGGGTATATGACTGGCTCAAGGTGTTGTCGACTGTAGTCACTGAACCAGAAATAGTAGCCAGTTTTGCTCCTGTATGTGACAGACTGCTATGGTCTAGTGCTCTTTGGAACATATTAGTGAGAGAAACTGCTGCCCATTGGGATTCCACAAGATCTAATGTACAAGAAGAAATAGATGTAGATGCAGGCATATAGAACTATATTCACATATATTTCATGTTTTAATGATAACACATATTATTAACTGAAGGATGAGTATGTGCCTTGCCCTTACTATACAGGGACTCAGAAATTCCCCCCAAAACTCACCATAGGTAAATAGTAAAATTCCATTTTCACAGAAGATGAGAATGAAGTACCCAAGATTACATAGCTAAGCCCACTTTGTCCCAACTTCATAATGGGGTCTGACTATTGAATGTGAGGTATCTTTTAAATCTTCGTAATTTTCTATCTGAAAGCCCATCTAAATTGACTTTAGATATTTATGCATACTAATTTTTTCATATACTTTGTTTATCACAGGAAAAAATAACATGCATTTAATGGCTTTGGAAACATTTAAACAGGTGGACCTCAAGATATATGAAATGAGCATACTGCTGTTATTTACTCATTTCCCTTTTTTCTGTTTTTACTAAAAATCCCCAAGCAATAAGAAAAATTTTTACAAAAGGGATTTGTTCTATCATGTTCCTTATTATAAACATTATTTTAAAGGGCTGATTTATGCAGTGATCAAAATACTACTTCTAAACAAAAGCAGATGTTACAAATTCTGGACAAGATCTGGGAATATATTGGACTGTCTTGCAAATAAGCTGCTTTTGTTCAAATCAAATATAAAAATTAGTTTTCAGACTTCATTTTAATATACATTTCTGATTTGAGTGTTACCAATAAACATTAGTACCTTTTACTACAGCCTTAGTTTTCTTTCTGCAACTCCCTTGATTATATATTTCACTGAAGCATTCATTGTTATCGAGTGAAGAAAGAGTGCGGTAAGTTATCTTAGTTCGGGCTGTTCTAACAGAACATCATGGTCTGAGCAGCTTGTGAACAACAATTTGCTTCTCATAGTTCTGGCAGCTGGAAAGTTTGAGATCCAGGGGCTGGCAAATTTGGTGTCTGGTGAGAATGCACTTCCACGTTCAGGCATCACTACCTTGCTGTGTCTTTACATGGTGGAAGAGGAGGGCCCTCTGGGGCTCCCTTTTATTCAGGCACTAATCCCATTCACTGATACTGTCACATTGGGGTTTAGGATTTGGACATAGGAATTTGGGGATGATACAAACATTCCGTCTATAGCATGATTTTTTTTTTTTTTTTGATGAAACCAACCAGGTAAAGTAAAACAAAACAAAACAAAAACTGGTTTCTATGGTGACCCATGCACTACTTTAAACAACGGAATAAGGGAAAATAGGACAAGAAGCCACTGAAACTGCAGCTACCTCAGAATGGTTGACACAGTTGGCAAACACAAGTGGAAATCCAGGTGGCCTCTGAGAATTCAGGGATAGAGAATTGTGACAGAGAAAGGGTGAGGGAGAGAGAGAGAGAGACAAGTAAAGACCACAAATTCAGGAAACCCTCCAGCAGGTGATATGACTAGGAGTATTTGGGAAAGAGATGCCAACCAGGCTTCCTATCCAGCTATCTACATGTAGAACTTTGTATACAATGCACTGGAATGGCTATTTGTCTGGTGTTCTGCCCCAGTCCTCCCTGTCTGTGCCATTTTCTGTATCATATAGGCAGGATATCTTGCAAACTATACTTTCCAGACTCCCTTGGGATAGATTTCCAGTAAGTTACTGATAATGGGAGGCATTGGCAAGAGACTGGAAGATGGGAGGAAGGAAGAGCCTTATTTTCAGCAATGTTTTCTTCCTGGCAGTGCGTTTGGCAAGTGCCAGCTTGCATTCCTGCATCAGCAGCTGTGAAGGCTCCAACAGCTCTGTCAGCCCAGCACTCCTGGACTCTTGACTCATGCAGTGTCACAAGGAGTGTGGGCTCCTGGCTTCCATCAGCAGTGGTTTGGGAGGAGCTCTAGCAGCACAACCATGTGGACATGGGGTCACACTATCTCCCTTCTGTTTCCTTAGCCCCAGGAGCAGTGATGGCATTCTGCAGATACTTGTGGCAGTAAATTCTGCCATCTCTGGGGATCTTTCCTTCTTTCTTCTTTTTCTTTTTTTCTATACATTTTTCGTTACTTTTATCACCAAGTTTCTAGTCAAATCTATTTAAAATATGTAGAGTTGTTTCTCTAACTGGACATGGGTAGACACAAGCAATGTACAGTACTCCTGCATCCTGCCCTCAAAAAATACCCAGAAAATTTTACGTTATTCACCAAGTGTTGTGCTGTGTCTAGGATAATGACAATATACAAAGACTAGTTAACATGAGGCCCTGGAATCTGCCATCTTATATTTTTATTATGCCCGTTTCTGTAGAGTATATAAATAGTGAGTACAAATATTACTATTAAGTAGATATGCATTTTCATATTATAACTCATTGTGTTGCTTTCTTAGTACAAATTATTTCTGTATAGAACTTATACATATATGTATATACTATGTAGTATAGCAGATCATCTCCAGGTTGGTTGGCAGCAATATACCACAAGAACATAAAGACTTTCCTAAATATGTTTACTTGAGACATATGTACACTGTAATTGAACAAGGTTGGACATTTACTAAGATATCCAGAGCACAGCATGGCTTAGGTTTATTTGCTGAATACTGGAGAAGGACATGGTGAGCGACACAGAGAGGTGGTAAGAGGTACACAAGTGTCCTTTGGGAGGCCAGGGACCAGTAACGAGTAGAGTGGGTCCCTGGAGAAGATGAAGGGAGAGTTGTGAAAGACAGGACACATAAACCAAACCAAATCAAACCAAACCAAACCAATCCAATACAAACGAAAAACAAGGGAACCCATAGGAAACCCAGGGGCCCTGTTTAGTTCCTCTGTGTGACTCAGCATAGACAAGTCAGTGTATAAAAGCATGACAAAAATTACCTTTTGGTGTTGATGATAATGTTGATGATTTTGAATACAAACATACTAAGGTTATGATTATTTGTCCAAAGATTATGTTGTGGAAAAAAAATTCTGATGTTCTTCATCAATTCGAGGTAAAGAAAACTCAGTATATTCCTCCATTTACTTTTTGGTTGCTTGAACAATTGAAGAGCAATCAGTATAAAACCCAGTTTCTAAAGCCTTCACAGCCATAATGATATTTTCAATCTCACTTGGATAAATTTTCATCCCAAACTGTATTCTCTTGCTTCATAGGAATGTATTAAAAGCATTTCAAAGATTAATGAAAATAATGAAGCATGCATAACTTGAATATACATGTCTTATATTATTGTTGGTTGGCAGTCTTACTTCTGAAAATAAACAAAAGGTCCTAGGAGGAAAGTTTAATTGATAGCACATTTTTAGCTATTCTACTGTTGCAGGGCCCTGCAGAAGGCAAGGTGAAGAGAAGGTAGAAAGAGTTGCTAGGGCATGGGAAATGGGACATTTTAGAAGTTCAGAGAACCTTTTCTTAACTGCCCCACATGTTCCTTTCCTCCAAGCCTACTTTCTCCTGCTAAGTCCTTCTCTAAGATCTGTATCTCTCTAATTGAAAGGATAGGAAGGAATTCAGGTTGTTACTGTCAACCTTTTTAAAGGAAAGGTAAGCAATTCAGTGAGCAAAACAGAGTTTATTCTGAAATAGCAGAGGAATTGCAATTCAGGACAAGTGAACTATGGCCAACCGTAGGCAAGTCCAGAGAACAAAGGAGAAGAGGGTCCTTATAGAGGAAAGGAGGAAGTGGGGAGGAGTTGTTTGAACTAAAGTTCATTGGAAGAAAATAAGAGTGCAAAATGGTGGTAGCTTTCCATTGGTTGCTAGGGAGGCAGCGTGATGTTGCCAGGCCAGAAGGAAATCTTCCTTCTTCTTGCTGAACTGTAGAAGCTGCAGAGAGTAATACCTGCATGAAAGCCCTCCCTTCATGGTTCCTTGATTCCAATTATGACTTGGGGTTTCCTTATACATTTTCACATTACTAGTCTGTACAAGGATAACTAGTTTGGTTCCTCGAAGTCTCAGACCTTAATCCAGAAGCATAGGAGAATGGGGAAAAGCAAAAGCCACATAGGATGTCCACCTATGTCTTTCCTACATACATACCTAAGACCTTACTTGGCATGTACTCCTTTTCACATGCTACTCAAATTTAAAGGAGAAATTTTCTTTTTTTTTTTAAGATTTTATTTATATATTTGTCAGAGAAAGAGAGGAAGAGAGCACAAGCAGGGGAAGCAGCAGGCAGAGGCAGAAGCAGGCTCCCTGCTGAGCAAGGAGCTTTAAGTGAGACTCAGTCCCAGGACCCTGGGATCATGACCTGAGCTAAAGGCAGATGCTTAACCAACTGAGCCACGCAGGCATCCCTGAAAGGGAAATTTCAAAGGTGCAACTCCTGAAGCAGGTTTGGGTGAGGGTAGAAAGCAGAGACAGGCTTTTTACTAGTTCTACCTTGGAAGACATCAGAGACTACACTTGTTTGGTGTTTTCAGCCATCCAGCACATCTGGTCCTAAAGGCAACTTTTGTCTCTTTACGGGCTCTGATCTAAGCCTTTCCCTAGGCACCATGTTCTACAGCAGTTTGTGCTCTTAGAAGGAGAGCAATCACCGTGTTTGCCCACTTGAATAACACTTCCTGTCTCTCTCTTGTTAAAAGTGAGGTTCAAAGTTAAAGGAGGATATTGTGATCCTTAACTCCAGGGTGACTATATTAGCCTCTTGGCTATGGATGAACACCTCCTTTGTTTGCACACTTTACTTCCTGTATTTCACTATTCCCAAGTATTTCTCAGAACAGAAAGGTCTTGACAACCTTGATGGTGTGACAAGTCTGATAAAGGGTGATGGTCTATGTAAAGCATACATATATTTTCTTTCTTGGAGGGTGTCTGAGCCCCAGTCTTGTCCTCAGAATCAGCAGTATAGCATCTCAAAAAGCCTTCAGAACCATGTCTGCCTGCCAAGGTAACTCACAGAATATGTCTCCCATTTGTTATTCAGATAGTCAGTTCTACTTGCAATTGCTATTTACTGATTCCCATCTGTTAGAGGTTTTTCTTGTACCCAATGGCAGTTGAAGCAGATTGGGAATGTAACAGAAAATGTTTTCTTGGCACAGAAAAGGAGTATTAGTTTTAATTGACAAGGTGTAACATTTATGAGATAAAAATGAATTTTAGCCATCTCGTTTATTTTACTTCAGTCTATACAAGACAGTTATTGGCATTTAGGTGTATATAGAGTAACCTTAGGAAATTTTAGAAATGGCAGAAAAAGAACTCTGAGGAAACTCATTTCAAGCTTGCTGATTTAAAAACTTTCAGGGAAATAGCAGATTTGGAGACTGGGGAGGGAGAATTAGGGTGGCAGTAGAAATTCTTAGTGTCTTATATACTACTATAATTATCTTTTTTTTTTTTTTTTTTTTTTTTTAGAAAATAAAGGAGTGTTATTATTTTAGAAAAGCAATTTCCCCTGCTCAGCAATGATAAATAAATCATTTTATTACAAATGAGCCTGAAGTCAATGCTCTCAAATGAGGGAAAAAAAAAAATCAATCCCCTGTTTCTCCTTAAGAATGATCATATATTTGATGAGTATCTTTCATCTGATAATGATTTTTTAAATCTTATTTCTTGATACCCTCATGAGCAATAGAATATATTGAACAGTAAAATGCTAAACAATTTTTGAGGATAGTAAGTGAACTGAGAGTACCAGATTCATACTGGATTAGACTAGTTTAAAGGGATACTAGGAAGATGCCTCCCCCAAAAAGTAGTAAAAAAAAAAAAGGTAAAGTTGAAAAGCAGTAAAAAGAAAGTAAGGTTGAAATTAACTATTCTTATCAGTGGAAAGGCACTATATTTTCCCCCAAAGGAAATAAAGTAATAGCAACATTCTCATGAGACCATTTTATTAGAGAAAAAAAGGGAATACAAGGGAACATGTTCTATCCCATTTGTAACCCAGTGAGCCTCATTAAATCATTATATGATGCTAAAATGAGAAAGAAGTATCTATAATACATCCCACATTTCAATTTTGGAAAATATTTGGTACAATTTGAAAGAACCCAAGGCTAAGGTATTACAGTACAGGAAGGATGATTTTGATCGATACTAGTAGTTTTAAGCCCCAAGGGACAAATCAAATGTCCTTTGAGAGTTTCAGTATAAGAAAACACTTACTATATATTCTACTTTCTTGTGGCAGTGTTATCCAACCATTTCCCTGCCTCCTTGAACCTTTGTCTTCAGAGAGACCATTTGCCTAGAGCTGTTAACTTATTTTTCTAATTGCTTTAGGAGTGAGGGTGACAAGAGGAGCATGAGGAAGTGGGACTGCAGGAAACCTTCTGTGCAAAGTGTCCCCTCAGTGATCACTACATTTCCAGACTAAGCAGAAAAATGCCTTTGTGTTCGCATGCTTTCACATTTTCAAAAGCAAAACTTATGCTAAAATAAGTTTTTATAAATAGCATATACAAATACAGGATTTTTTTTTTTTTTCCTGTCAGCTTGATTAATGCTGTTTGGACTTTTGTAAACCACCTAATAACTGACAGGGTGAGGGTAAGGGGTCAGAATGTCTACAGGGATGACCCTGCACATTCCAGACCTGGCTTCATGGAGTGCTGGCATTTAGAGAATGCCCTTTAATCTGTTTCCCATTGACCTTTCAAATCCTGTTAATTGCTTATACAGTAAGCATTAAAAGTCAAGCCTGGCAAAATCAAGAAAGCTGAAAGGAAGACATGAAGTTTTCATTCAAAGGATGAAACAAGTAACAGGAACCATGTCAAATGTGGACCAGGTGGGGAACAGGGAACACTTGCTATGAGACGGTTCAGTAGAGAGGAAGTGGACTCCTTTGGCTTGACCCCAAGGGGAACTAAGGAGATAGTAGTCATCTCCAGAAGGAATTACTGGGACCCTTGACACCCTCAAATGTGTGCCAAAGGTAAACCATCAATTCAGGGAGTATTCTTAAGAAGTTCAAATATCAGATGGTATCAGATTATTTCTAATTTACTTTTAATTTCAAGTTTCTGTATCCTATTCTGAAATTTCTATTTACTTCAAAACTTACATTATTTAAAATTCTATTTAAAAATTTGAGATGAGTTTGGATTTGAATTTATAAGATGAAATCAGGCATGAGTGATTTAAAAAAAAAAATCACATAGCCTAATCCCTGGTATTTACCACATAACATTTATAATGTTCCTTCCTATAAATTGTTTTTTCAATATTCCCCATCATTAAAAGAAGATTTAGTGAATTTTCTATCAGATTATTTTGGACTTGAGTCTGTTCCACCAAATTTCAAAATTTGGACAAAATTAACTTTGGCTATAGAAAGTAGACAGCTATTGATAGTAAGCTATTAGGAAGAAATGGAAAATTTACTGAACAGAAAATTCATTTTCTTTCTTAGTAAGTATATAATGAGACTGAATTAGGCCACTATCTCTTTTCTCTTGGGCAGGAAAGAATGTTTTTTCGCAATTAGTAATGCTTCCACAGTTGTCATCTGACACTTAAGTGGAGCAGAAGAGTTAGAGACAGAATACTTAAGCTTACAAATAATTAGGAAAGTATAGACTCAAATAAGTTAATGGAGATTTCTCATCCTTTTGTATGAAAAAAATAAGTCAGATAAGGAAAACTGGATAATAATCTTGAGAGGAAACAAAGGAAAATTTGGGAAAAATACAATCAATGTCTAGTTCTGGTGATACCGTGCCATATTATGTATGCAGGCTCAGCACATTTGCAGACTCTAATATTGGAGTCAAAAAGATATACTGTTAACCTGGTATACATGTAAAGACACATGTAACTGTTCTAACATGACAGAGTAAATAGGCTTCAACAGTATTTCAGTTCCCACAGATGCTGCCATTATGTTACTCTCAACATCCAAACCATACCAGGTTTGTCCTCTTGCCTTGCTATATGATTGGGCTTTAAAAATGCAAATCTGCTCTTGTCGTTCTCCTGATGAGCACCTTCTAATGGACTCCCCTATCCCTGAGGATATAGGTTATTCTAGAATAGCTCCCATGTTCTGGTCCCACCTACTGCTTTAATCTTGGTGCGCTTATATTTGGCTCCAGCCATAAGGAAATTCTGCTCACAGTGTCCTGTGGACTCAGGGACTTAGCAGCTATAATTTTCTCGTCTAACCCTTCCTTTCATGTAGCTAACAGCCACCATCCCCTCAAGTTTTACCTTAAACATGGCCTTTCAGAGTTGACTAGTCCATCTTGTGTATGTTCTGGTCATGGCAGTTCTTTATTTCTTTGTAACACAAATTATATATACTTGGTGTGTGGCTTTCCACCTTTAAGCCTTTGAGTTTCATAAGGGCAGACAATAAATGTCAGCTGGATAAAGAGAGACTGTGAAGCAGCACATCCATGAGTGCCTTGCTCCTCTTCCTTGTGCCAAAGGACCAGGAGCCACTGACCCACAAGGTAAATGGCTTTATTCTTACTGGAGAGAGGACACACAGTATGTTCTTTGGGAGGAGAATCTAAATGCTCAGAGCCATGCTACTGAAATGAGCTCTGAAAAATTACAGCTCCCCAGATGCTACTCTCTGGAAGTTTTGTTGTGCATCCTCATTAATAAATAGTGAATAAAAGAAGGAGACTATTTGGGTACTGGGAAGTGTGATCTATGAAAGTTGTGATGGAAAGGCAAACTAGGACACAAGGATCTGAGGGGCCTGTGCCCCTTTCTTCTACCCCCATCCAGGCAAAAGCAAATACAAAAGAAGAGAAGTCACATGACATCAACTACAACTGACTCTTCTTGTCTTGAATAATTGAAAAGCAGAATAAGGAGTCTTGAGAAAGAAGAATTAAAGCCTTACCATATTCAGGAGGCACAGGCTACATCAGACCTCAGTGGGGCTTACTGTGTAGGGCAGCTAAATCCTTCAAGTGGCCAGTGTTCATCTTGCTCCCGCCACATGGAAGGCACATTTAGACAAATAGAGAGGAAGATGGCTATGAAAATCTCTGTCTGCAATGAGTTTCCAATTAGGTAGAAGAGAGAGCAATGTAAGGCAGTGAGTATAAGAAAAAAATATAAAAGTCATGCTGTGATACAAGCAGAGCAACATGTGGTGGAAGATCAAAGGAGGCAGGTTAATTCTGAATAAAGGGAATGGTGGAACCTTCCGTGTGAACATGCCATCTGAGGGGGATATTGTAAGGTGATGTGGAAGAGAAAAGGTAAAGGGGGGAGCAAGGGAGAACATGAGCAAAGGATGCATTGTGAATTATCTTAATATTTCAAGAAAAATAAGTTCAGGGACTAAAAGTATTCTCTTGTGCTGGAACACAGAATATCTAGAGAAGGATCTTGAAAGAAGCTTAGAAAGGTAGATTTAGGGAGGATCATGCAAGACCACAAGACCTTGAAAATAAGGCTAGAAATTTCAATGTTATACTATCAGCAATATGAAGCTAATGTGGTTTTGTAGGTATGTGTGTGTTAGAAGTTTAGCTAAGCTACCTGATGGTATTGCTGCCTCAGCAACCATTTTATTTGACCAAGCAGCCTGTGGTGACTTAAACCTGATACTAGCCCTTCAAGCACATGACCTAGAAGCACCTAGAGTCACCAGCCATGTAAAAGAGAGGCAGTGAGGGCAAGATGGAGCCCACACCAAGGAACATGAGGATTTGGTTAGAGACGTGATCCTAAGTAAGGAGGCCCATTAAGTGGTTCCTATAATAGACTAAGTAGGGGTTAGTGAAGACAATGATAATGTGAATACCAAAGAGGAAGTTAATATTAGATAAATCAGAGCCAGTGAGACATGAACTCAAAAGAGGGTGATGCTGAACTTGGATTTGGTGAAGGAGAGACTGGTGGTACCATCAATTGCACCACCGAACCCCAGCGCAAAGCAGGATCAAAGAGAAAGGTGATCTCTGAACAGGCCCATTTCCCTCGCAGTGTTTCACTTCATGCTCCACCCCTAGATCTGGGGCTGGCGCCTTCTGTCAGAATAAATGAGCACAGTGGCATAGAGTCTGTATACTCTAATCTGTTATGCAGATCTCAAAGAACTAGAGAGACATGTTATTAAACAGAAGGAAGGAAGAATACTTGCCTGATAGGAAGTTATAAAACTGAACTTAGACTTAACATTGGTTAAAAACAGTATGCTGAAATTTTTTTGTTACTAAAGAACATTTTAAATGAGACAGTATTAAAATATAGATCTCCCCAATGCAGAACAAGGGAACCACTAACCTCCCTTCTAATTAAGTGATTATATAATTTTATGAGAGCAGGTTAAATTCTGCTTTTGGATATAATTGCTGGGTAATTTGAGTAGGAACCAAATATGGAGGATTTGACATAAAAAAAGTGTTAGTATTCCCAACTCCATAATATCTGTACCAACTGATTATAGATAATAAAACATTTTATGTATTTCTTTAAAAGAAGATAATTAACAACTATTTTCAAATGAGCCAAATTTGCACCCCTGGTTTCCAATTTTTAGTTCTCTCCAGAAAGTGCAATTATTCTTAGCAGTTAGTAACAAAAGTCTCAAAGGATACATACAAGTCTTCACTTTGATTTACAAGCTTCCTTGTTAATTAAACTAATGCCAACTATGCTAACGTTTGTAAATCCTTTGACAAATACCATTGTAAATGACAGATCTGGCTTATGCACAAATAGATGGAGACTTGCCTGATATTTAAAAGGTATTTTACAGATTTGGCCATATAATACTTAATCTATAACTGCTCATTTTATCTTGGAAAATGTTGTCTATAAAATCCTGGAGAGAAATTACCTGGGAGTACAAATTGGCTTTGTACAGGAATAAGTCTATTGTTCCTCAGAAAAAATGCTATTGAGGATGGAGCTCAGAAATGGCAGAAACAAACTTGGTTCTATCAGTTCTTCCTCTCATCCTCCCATGCATGTGCTCTTAAATATTTTAGTCTTTCTTTAGGTATAGACTTTGAATGAACTCCTTCCCTACGTGTGCATCCTTTCTCTTACCCGGGACCTATATATCAGGGTAGTTTGATAATTTCCTTTTGCCCTAGCTATCTCTTAAACATAACCATATATATTAACTCTTGATTTTACTTTTAAAATAGTCTCCTACCTTACCATGCCAGGAGTTATATTCAATATTGTATTAAAGGTTCTAAATATGGATCTAGAAAACTGTATGTACTACATTTTGAGTGACACGGTGGGAATTTAGCAGAGAAAATTTGTATTTGTTGCTGGGTATGCTACTTTCTAGAGGTGTAATTAGATCTATTCAATCAAACTATCTTTTTATTTTATGATTCCAATATATTTTCAAACTAATAGTATATTTGAATAGAAGTATAAAATAGTAAAGTTAATAAAAATACTAATGAACTTTCAAAACCAAGAATTGGTTCTTCAAAAATAGCAACAAAACTGACAAACCTTTAGCCACACTGAAGAAAAGAGGGTGGAGAACTCAACTAAAATTAAAAGATTTTTGAGACTTCCGGGGAAGATGGCATAGTAGGAGGACCCTAAGACCACCTTGTCCAAAGGAGAGAGCTAGAGAAGAGCCATATCAAGGTAAATTACCCAGAAAATGACCAAAAGACTGGCAGAATAGACTCTCCACAGCTAAATGTAGAGAAGAAGCCATATCAAATAAGGTAGAAAGGGTGGAGACTGAGTCAGGATCTAAAGGGACCCACTGTACTGTCTGCAGGAGGGAGGAACACCACAGGTATAGAAAGGGGAAAGAAACAGACCCTCACCTCAGGCACAGGAAGCCCACATGGGAAAGACAAATCCCCATAACGTTTGGATTTGAAAACCAGAGGAGGAAGTTTCATGAGTTCTTACAATCATCGGGGTTTAAAACCTGAACTTTACAAATCATTGACCTTGCGGAAGAACTGGGGGGGCAAGAGGGAACAGAGTCCCTGCCCTTAAAGAGATAGCACAACAAACAGCTTGTGGAGATACAGCATAGAAGCAGCAGTTTGAAAATCACCTGGTATATATCAGAAGGAGATTTGTTTATTAATCTCAGAGCATGCACTGGAGGGACAGGAATTATTGGAAGACTTCTCCAGGAACAAAGGAGCTGGTGGACACCCCTCCCTTCCCCTGCCTCCCCACCTGGATATATAGACACCTACAGGAACCACCATGGTGCCAGCACTTGCTACCTAGCTTGCTAACAGTGCACCTCATTGCCATGCTCTCCTGTAGACATGCCCCCACTAGCCAGGCCTCAAATCCAGGTCCCCAACCAGAGCAGACCTGCAAAAACCTTGCTAATACCATGTGTCCCATCCCCACATGCTTTTGTAGATCTGATTTCTACAACCCAACCTGCCTCAGTCTCCTGTGACTGACTACAGGTCTTCTCTTGCTGATGTGGACCTTCTTGACATTGACTGCCCTGGCCCTGTGTTCTCCTACAGTGTGATGTTACTGTATCTCTGGCAAATGTCTATTCTGACTCAGAAGCACAAACACTTGTAAACATAAGATAGCCCCACACTGGCCCATTAAAAACACAGAGACCAAAACCTACCCAGAACAGGTAACACGTCTAAAATGTCAGGTTCTGGTGAACAGGGGACATTGCATTATAGGACACTACAGTACCTTTTCTTTTTAAGACCACAACTTTCAAGAGCAGGAAACATAACTGACTTTTCTAGTGCATACAAACACACAGAGAATTAGAAAAAAATGAGGGGCCAGAATATATGTCCCCAGTGAAAGAACAAAAAAATCACAGCAAGAGATCTAAATGAAATGGAGATAAGTAATATGCCTAATAGAGAATTTAAAGTTATTGTCATAAAAATACTCACTGTACTTGAGAAAAGAATGAAGGACTTCAGTGAGGCACTTACCAAAGAGACTGAAAACAAAGAGGAACCAATCAGAGATAAAGAAGTCAGTAATTGAAATTAAAAATACACTGGATGGGATAAATGATAGGCTACAGGATAAAGAACAGCTCAGTGACTTAGAGAACAGAGTAATGGGAAGCAATCAAGCTGAAGAGGAGAGAGGAAAAAATAATTAAAAATGAAAAGGGACTTAGGGAACTTAAAGACACCATCAACTATAATAACATTTATATCATAGGGATCCCAGAAGAAGGAAAAAAGAAAAGGGGGCAGAAAATGTATTTGAAGATATAATAGCTGAAAACTTCCTGAATATGGGGAAGGAAAAAGACAAACAGATGCAAGGGGCACAGAGACCCCCCCCCCCAAAAAAAACACTCAACCCAAGGAGGTCCACTCCAAGGCACACTGCAATTAAAATATCAAAGAGTAGTGATAGAGAATTTTAAAAGCAGCAAGTGAAAAGAAAATAGTTATATAAGAGAGAAACTATAAGGCTAGAAGCTGATTTTTTAGCAGAAACTTTGTAGGCCAGATGACAATGGCATGATCTATTCGAAGTGCTGAAAGCAAACAATCAAACAAAGAAACTTGCAGCCAAGAATACCCAATCCAGAAAGGCTATCATTTAGGAGAGAGGGAGGGAGAGAAAGAGCTTCTTAGACAAACAAAAATTAAAGGATTTTGTGGCCACTAAACAAGCCCATAAGAAATGTTAAGGGGGATTCTTTGAGTGGAGAAGAAAGACCATAAGTAGGAGTAAGAAAAGCAGGAAGCACAAAAGCAGTAAAAATAAATACATTTATAAAAATTAGTCAGGGGTTCATAAAATAAGAGGACATGCATATGTACATATATACCATATATAAGGGTGGGGCACCTGACTGGCTCAGTCAGAGAGTATATAACTCTTGATCTTGGGTTCATGAGTTAAAACCCCACGTTGGGTGCAGAGATTACTTACATTTAAAAAAACTAAAAAAATAAAGAAAGAAAGGAATCCAAGTATAACATTAACGAAAGACGCAAATCATGAGGGAAGAGAGCAAGAGAAGAAAGAGAAAGCTACAAAAACAAGTAACAACATGGCAATAAACACAAATCTGCCAATAATTACTTTGAACGTAAATAGACCAAGTGCTCTAAACAAAAGACATAAGGTGACTGAATGGACAAAAAAGCAAGACCCAGCTATATCGCATCTATAAGAGACTCATTTCAGACCTAAAGACACATGCAGATTGAAAGTGAAGCAGTAGAAAAGTATTCATTATGCAAATAGAAGGGAAAAGAAAGCCAAGGTAGGAGTACTTATAGCAGACAAAATAGACTTGAAAACAAGTCTTTAAAATAGACTGTAACAACAAAGAAGGACACTATATAATAATAATGGGAACAACCTGACAAGAAGATGAAACAATTATAAATATTTATACACCCAACATGGGAGGACCCAAATACTAATAGAAACTAATAACAAACAAAGGATATAATTGATAGTAATACAATAGTTGTAGGGGACTTTAACACTGCACTTGCATCAATGGATAGATAATCAGCAGAAAGATAGATCTGTTTGATTTTCTGTTTGATAGATAATCAAACAGAAAAATCAGCAACAAAACAGTGGCTTTGAATGACACATTGGATCAGATGGATCTAACAACTATATTCAGAATATTCCATCCTAAAATAGCAGAACAGAGTATTTAGACATACACAAGAAACATTCTCCAGACGTGTTAGGCCACAAAATAAGTCTCAGTAAGTTGAGTTTGAAGTCCTATCTTCCATCTGCTTCAACAACAATGCTTTAAAACTAGAAATCAACCACAATTTAAAATCTGGAAATAGTGTAAGTACATGGAGGTTAAATAACATGTTACTAAACAACGAATGAATGGATCAACCAAGAAATCAAAAAGGAAATAAATACATGGAGACAAATGAAAATAAAAACACAATTTAAAATCTTTGGTATGCAGCAAAACTGTTCTAAGATGGAAGTTTTTAACAATACAAGCCTACTGGGTGTTATATTCAACTAATGAATCATTGAACACTACATCAAAAACTAATGATGTACTGTATGGTAGCTAACATAACATAATAAAGAACAAAACAAGGGGCACCTGGGTGGCTCAGTGGGTTAAAGCCTCTGCCTTCAGCTCAGGTCATGGTCTCAGGGTCCTGGGATTAAGCCCTGCATCAGGCTGTCTGTGCAGCAGGGAGCCTGCTTCCTCCTCTCTCTCTGCCTGACTGTCTGCCTACTTGTGATCTCTGTCTGTCAAATAAATAAATAATATCTTAAAAAAATAATAATAAATAATAAAAACAATACAAGCCTACCTCAAAAAAACAAGAAAAATCTCAAATATCCTGACCTGTACACCTAAAGAAGCCAGAAAAATAACTAAAACCCAAAACCAGTGGAAGGAAGGACTAATAAATAAAACAGCAGAAATAAATGAAATATAAATGAACAAAAACTCAATAAAAATATCAACAAAAAATCACCAAAGAATAGATCAATGAAACCAAGAGCTAGTTCTTGGAAAAAATTGACAAAATTAAGCTAGACCGATTAAAACATAAAAAAAGAAGACTCAAATAAGAAAAGTCAGAAATGAAAGAGGAGAAATAACAACCCCAAAGAAATACAAAGGATTATAAGAGAATATTATGAAAAATAATATTCAATGTGAAATCAATAATTAAATTCCTAGAAATATATAACCTTCCAAAAATGAATCAGGAAAAAAATAGAACATTTGAGCTGTCCAGTTACCAACAATGAAATGAAATCAGTAATCAAAAACTCCCCACAAACAGAAGTTCAGAACCAAACAGCTGCACAGGTGAATTCTACCAAACATTTCAAGAAGACTTAATACCTATAGTCAAACTATCCCATGAAATAGAAGAGGAAAGAAAGCTACCAAACTCATTCTACCCTAAACCCCAAACCAGATAGACACTACAGAAAAAGAGAACTACAGGCCAATATCTCTGATAAACATAGGTGCAAATATCCTCAACAAAATATTAACAAACCAAATCCAACTATACATTTAAAAAATATTCACCAAAATCAAATGGTATTTATTACTGGGATATAAGTGTGGTACAATATTCGCTAATCAAAGAGCATTATACATCACATTAACAAGAGAAATGGTAAAAACAACAAGACCATTTCACAGACATAAAGAAAGCATTTGATAAAAGTACAATATCCATTAATGATAAAAACATTCAACAAAGTAGGTTTAGAGGGGACATATCTCAACATAATAAATATCACATATAAAAAAAAAAAAACACAGCTAACATCAAACTCAATGGTGAAAAACTGAGAGCTTTTCCCTTAAGATCAGGAACAAGACAAGGGTGTCCACTGTCACCACTTTTACTCAACAAAGTGTTAGAAGTCCTAGCCACAGCAATCAGACAAGTAAAAGTAATAAAAGAAATCCAAATTGGTAAGAAAGATGCAAAACTTTCACTATTTACAGATGACATGATACTATATATAGAAAACCTGAAAGACTCCATGAAAGAACTACTAGTACTGATAAATAGATATAGTAAGGTCACAGGATACAAAATAAATATTTAAAAAATCTGTTATATTTCTATACATTAATAATGAAGTAGCAGAAACAAACTAAAAAATCCCATTTACAATTGCACCAAATAAAGTAAAATACCTAAGAATAAACATAACCAAAGAAATTAAAGACCTGTACTCTGAAAACTATAAAACTCTGATGAAGAAAGTGTAGAGGGTAGACACAAACAAATGGAAAGGTATTCCATGTCCATGGATTAGAAGAATAAATATTGTTAAATTGTCCATAGTACCCAAAGCAATCTACAGAGTTAAGGCAATCCCTATCAAAATACTAAGAGAATTTCTCACAGAACTAGGACAAATAATCCTAAAATTTGTGTGGAACCACAAAAGACTCAAAATAGCCAAAGTAATCTTGGAAAAGAAGAACAAAACTAGAAGTATTAAAATCTCTGATTTCCAGATATACTACAAACTTGTTGTAATTAAAACAGTGTGGTACTGACAGGGGAAACAAAAACAAAAACACAAAGATCAGCAGAACAGAACAGAGAGCCCAGTAATAAACCCATGATAGTATATGGTCAATCTGTTATAAAGGAGGCAAGAATATGCAATGGGAGAAAGACAGTCTCTTCAACAAATGGTGTTGGGAAAACTGGATAGCTACATGCAAAAAATGAAATTGGACTACTTTCTTATACCATACACAAAAATAAACTAAAAATGGATTAAGAACCTACATGTGAACCTGAAACCATAAACATTTCAGAATATAGCACAGGCAGTAATTTTTCTGACATCAGCCACAGCAGTATTTTTCTAGATAGGTCTCCTGAGGCAAGGGGAACAAAAGCAAAAATTATCTATTAGAACTGTATCACAATAAAAATCTTCTGCACAGTGAAGGAAATAATCCACAAAACTAAAAGCTAATCTACTGAATGGGAGAAGATATTTGCAAGTGACATATCCAATAGAGTTAGTATCCAAAATATATAAAGAACTGATACAACTCAACACCCAAAAAACAGATAATCCATTTAAAAATGGTAAAAATGGGCAGATACATGAAGAGACATTTCTCCAAAGAAAACATACAGATGGCCAACAGACACATGAAAGGATACTCAGTATCATTCATCATCAGGGAAATGCAAATCAAAACCACAATGAGATATTACCTCATATCCATGAGAATGACTAAAACCAAAACCAAAAGAAACAAGATGAAGTGCTGGTGGTGATGTGTAGAAAAGGGAATTCTGGTGCACTGTTGGTAGGAATGCAAAATGGTGTAGCAACTATAGCAAACATTATGGAGTTTATGCAAATAATTAAAAATAGAAATACCATATGATCCAATAATTCCAGTACTGTGTATTTACCCAATGAATATGAATATACTAATTTTATTTTTTAAAAAATGTTTTAACGATTTTATTTATTTGACAGAGAGAGAGACAGCAGGAGCACAAGCAGGGGAAGTAGGAAAGGGAGAAGCAGGCTTCCTGCTGAGCAGGGAGCCCAATGTGGGACTTGATCCCAGGACCCTGGGATCATGACCTGAGCTGAAGACAGCTGCCTAATGACTAAGCCACCCAGGCACCCCCAAAACACTAATTTTAAAAGATACATGCATCCCAATGTTTATTACAGCATTATTTGCAATAGCCAAATTATGGAGGCAACCCAAGTATCCGTTGATAGATGAATGGATAAATAGGTGGTATGCAAAATAAGTTCAAAATGCATGAAAGACCTAAATTTGAGATAGGAAACCATCAAAATACTATAGGAAACACAGACAGAAACTTCTTTGACCTGGCCATAGTGACTGCTTAGTAGACATGTCACCAGAAGCAAGGGAAACAAAAGCAAAATGGAACTACTGAGAGTTCATCAAGATAAAAAGCTTCTGCACAGTGAAGGAAACAAAACTAAAGGACAGCCTATGCAATGGAAGAAAATATTTGCAACAGTACAGATGTTCCTCAAAAAGTTAAAAATAGAACTATCCTGTGACCCAACAATTGCATAACTAGGTATTTACCCAATGGACACAAAAATACAGATCCAAAGGGATATATGTACCCTGATGTTTACAGCAGTATTATCAACAATAGCCAAATTATGGAAAGAGCCCAAGTGTCAACTGACTGAAGAAGATATACACACACACACACATATACATACACACGCACACACACACACATACATACATACATACTAGAATATTAGTCACTAAAAGCAATGAAATATTGCCATTTGTTATGATGTGGATGGAGGTGGGGTATTATATTAAGTGAAGTAAGTCTATCAGAGAAAGACAAATACCATGATTTCACTCATGTAGAATTTAGGAAACAAAGCACATGAACATATGAGAAGGGGAGAAAAAGAGAGAGAGAGAGGGAAGCAAACCTTAAGAGGCTCTTAACAATAGGGAATAAACTGAGGATTGATGGAGGGATGTGGGTGGGGGATGGGCTAAATGGGTGTTGGGTATTAAGGAGGACACTTGTGGTGATGCGTACTGGGTGTTTTATATAAGTGATGAATCACTTAATTCTCCTGAAACCAATATTATAGTATATGTTAAGTAACTATAAATAAAATTTTGCTTAAAGAAGAGGTGGCTTATATGCGAGTGTGTACACATACAGTGAGGTATTAGACATAAAGAATGAAACCTTGCCATTTGCAACAACATGGATGGAAATAGAGAGCACAATGCTAAGTAAAATAAGTCAGCCAGAGACATATAAATACCATATGCTTTCACTCATTGTGGAATTTAAGAACTCAAAGAAACAAACAAGCAAAAAGAGACAAACTGAAAAACAGAATCTTAACTATAGAGAACAAACTAATGGTTACCAGAGGGGAGGTGGGTGGCGGGATCAGTGAAATTTTTGAAAGAGGTTAAGAGTACCTTACCACAATGAGCACTAGTAATGTATAGATTGTTGAATTACTGTATTTACACCTGAAGGTAATATAACACTCTATGTTAACTATAATGGAATTAAAATAGAATAAAATAAATGAAAAAATAAAAGAGGAGCATTACTAACAATTTTACAGAAATAAAAAGGATTATGAGAGTACTGTGAGAAACTGTTTATCAACAGATTGGGCAACCCAAATGAAATGGACAAACCTACCAAGACTGAATCATGAATAAATAGAGAATCTGAAAAGACCTATCAGTATTACTGATATTGAATATGTAACAACAAACAAAATAAAACAAAACAGGAAAAAAAAAAAAACCACCTCCCAACAAAGAGAAGTCCAGGACCAGATGATTTTACTAATGAATTCTACCAATCATTTAAAGAAAATTAATATCAGTGCTTTTCAAAGTCTTCCAAAAACATTAAAAAGGAGTGAATACTTCCCACCTTACTCCTTAAGACCACTATCATTGTGATACCAAAGTCAAACAAAGACATTACAAGAAAACCATGGACTGATATCCCTCATAAATATCAATGCAAAAATCCTCAAAAAGAAAAACAATTTCATAGCATATTAAAGGGATTATACAAAATGAATGAGTGGGACTTATTCCTAGAATATAAGAATGGTTCAACATATGAAAATCAGTATATTACATCACATTAACAAAATCAAGAAAAAAAAAAACACATGGTCATCTCAATTGATGTGGACAAAGTATCTGAACAAATTCAATACCCTTCAAGATTAAAAAAAAATATATTAATAAAGTAGGAATAGAAGAAAGACACCTCAACATAAACAAAGCATCTATATAAAACCCAAAGCTAACTTTATACTCAGTGGTGAAAGACTCAATGTCTTCAGGAAGAAGACAATGTTGCCTACT
The DNA here is from genome assembly GCF_963455335.1 of Martes martes. NCBI lineage: Eukaryota > Metazoa > Chordata > Mammalia > Carnivora > Mustelidae > Martes > Martes martes. The sequence continues at coordinate 25,392,126 of NC_137889.1, read as the reverse complement.
TTGCTACTTCTATTTAACATGGTAGTAGAAGTCCTAGCCAGACCATTTAAGCACGGAAATGAAATAAAAGCCATCCTAATTGAAAAGAAGAAGTAAAATTAAATCTGTTTGCAGAAAATGCTCTGATATGTAGAAAACCCTAGATTTCAACAACAAAAAACTATTAGAAGTAATAAATTCAAGCACAATTGCAAGATACAAAATGAATGCACAAAAAATTGGTTGCATTCCTCTACACAAATAATGAACAATCCCAAAAAGCAATTAAGAAAATCCCCTTTACAGTAGCATCAAAAGGAATAAAATATTCAGGAATAAATTCAACCAAGAGGGTGAAATATACATACACTGAGACTAAAATATTGCTCAAAAATACATACTGAGAAATGGAAAGTCACCCTGTATTACTCATGGGTTGAAATACTTAATACTGTTACAATGTTAACACTACCCCAAATGATCTACAGATTCAATGCAATCCCTATCAAAATTCTAATGAGATTTTTTTAAAAATAAAAATTCAAATCTCAAAGTCATGTAGAAACTTAAAGGACCCCAAACAACCAAAACAATCTTGAAAAACAAAATTGGAGGTCTCACACTCTGATTTCAAAACTTCCTTAGAAGCTGCAGTGAGACAGTGTGGTATTGGCACAATGACAGACATATGACCAATGGAATAGAGGACACAGAAATAAACCCTCATGTACGTAAATGATTTTCAACAAGAGTGCAAACATATTTTAACTGGGAAAAGATAGTCTTTTCAATAAATTGTATTGGATATTTACAAAGGAATGAAGTTAAACCCTTACTTTACATCATCTGCAAAAGCTAACTCAAACTAAAGATCTAAACATAAAAGCTACAAGTATAAAATTCTTAGATGAAAACAGAGAGAAAGCTTCATAGCACTGCATTTGGCAGTAATTTCTTAGATAGGACACTGAAAGCACAGGCAGCACAGGAAAATGGATAAATTAGACTATATCAAAATTGCAAACTTCTGTGCATGAAAGGATAATCAACAAAGTGAAAATGTAACCCACAGAAGGGAAGAAACAATTTGCAAACATTGTATGTGATAGTTACTATCTGGAATAAACAAAGAACTTCAACAACAGTAAAAACAAACAAAAAAACCACCTAATTAAAAAATGGATAAAAGATTTGAATAGACATTTCTTCAAGGAAGGTATAGAAATGCCCAATAAGCACAAGATGCTTGACATGACTAATCTTTAGGGAAATGTCAGTTAAAACCATGAGACAGCACTTCACACCCACTTGCATGGCTACTCACAATAGCAACCACAACGATAAAAACAGATATAACAGGTATAGTAAAGACGTGGAGAAACTGGAATTTTTGTGTATTGTCAATAGGAATGTAGAGTGTAACTTCAAAAGGAAACAGTAAGATGGTTTTTTAAAATATTAAAACTAGAATTACCACACATGGCCTAGCAATTCTACTTCTGAATATATACCCAAAAGAATTAAAAGCAGAGACTGGAAGAGATACTTGTACAACATGTTCATATCAACGTTATTTGCAATAACCGAAAGGGGAAAATAAACCAAGTATCATCGACTGATGAATAAATAAAAATGTGGTCTATATACTATGAAGAGTATTCAGCCTTAAAGAGGAAGGAAATTCTGACATATGCTACAATAGAGATGAACCTTGAGGACATTATGCTAAATGAAAGAAAATAATTACAAAAGCATGAATCTTGATTCCACTTATATACTGTAATGAGAATAGTTCAATGCATAGAGGCAGGAAGTGGAATGGTGATGTCTGGAGTTGAGGGGAGGAGGGAATGAGTTCTTGTTTAACGAGTACAGGTTCTGTATGGGATGACGAAAATATTCTGGATCCGGCATGATGGTGGCTGCACAACAATGTGAATGCACTTAATGTAACTGTACACTTAAAGAGGTTAAGATATTTCTATAGTATTTATGTTATGTTTATTTTATAAGTATATAATTATATAATCGTATGTAATTATATAATGTATAATAGAGTTATAGATTAGTGAACTTTAATAAATTTAGCAAATATAAATTGATAAGACAGCAACATCATATTTAGTAAGAACAAAGCCTTTTAATCTAGAAAGACATTTAATACTGGAAATATTTCTGTTACTTTCTAGTGTCATTACTTCAGGGATATCACATGAAATAATTTCGACACTAAGGTCCCTCATATTATACTATGACTACTTTTGTTAAGGGTATGATAAGAATTTCAGTTGAAATTATGTATTCAGAGTCACTGGTACAGCACTTGGCTCTTGATATACGTGCAGTAATGGTTTTTCCTTTGCATTTGCCCTAGGTAATAGCAAGGTGTAATTGACTACAAATAGGTCTCTATGATTTAAATGCAAATATCAATATAACGTATATGAGCTAATACATTTTTTACAGCATACAGGGCTTTTATGTAATATTTTATTCTCAGAGCCCTTAAAGGTAGACATTAACAGTCTTATTTTACCAATCTGTGGTCTAAAAATGAAATAATTCTATGATTAGCTTAAGATAGCATATTTCCATGATTCAACACAATGTTTCCCTACTATATTTTCAATATCACTTAAATTATACAAGGAAAGGAAAAAAAAATCCAAGCCCTGGAAGAAACCATACTTTGGGAAGAAAATCTCTCTTAGAAAATAAAAACCTACTTTTTATCTGGATGATTAGGTAAACTGAACTCAGAGATTATATCTTAACCTTCCTTTCAATCTTACTCTAAACCAGTAGTTAAAATCTTGGGTATAATAGGCACTCAATAAACATCTGTTGAACTGAAATGGTGAAAACTATTGATCTGAAATACTGCATCAGTGGCCTGGTTCTTTATGCATCCTATTCATATCATTTATGTAGTAACTTTAAAAAAAAAACTTTGCATTGTGATTGTGTTTCATAAAAATACACTCAAATGCTAAAATTTAACACTGATAAATTATACCTTGGGAAAATAATTCGATAAACATACATTTGCTTGGTGTAGTTAACACATTGCAGAATCCTTGACAATATGATATACTGGAAAGAAATTTTGGACAAGAATCAGGAGAACTGTCTTTTCATTCTAAGTTCCAGGATTAGCTCTGTCCAGCTATCCTTGAGCAGGACATTTAAATGTTTCCTTCCGGAATTCTGCACTTGCCCAAAGGAGATGATAGTATCTATTCTACAAACATTGTAAGCTTGCTTTTCACAAATCATGAGACTCCATATATGACAGTATTTCAAATTACTAACTAGTTTTGTGTCATAGGCAAACCTCTGAGCATTGCCACCTGTAAACACAGATAGTAATAGTACCTGCCCTCTAGTTTAATGAGAATCAAACCAGTTAAATTTATAAAGGATGTAGAACAGTATTTGGCACATAGAAAGCACTGTATAAGTGTTTGTTAAATATAATTTTATTTGCATGTGTGTGTGCACACTTTGAAAATTATAAAAATGCATCTGCAATATTAAGGTCAATTAGTATTTTCCTTCTTAAATGTTGCTCTCATTCAGTATGTGCATTTCAAGTATGTGAGTCCATTTTCACAGGTGAAAAATTTGCTTATTTTTTATTTAACTTGTGTTTCTGACCATTAAATGTTCTCCCATATTCCATGCTCAATAAGATAGAATATAGAAATCTAGCCTGATGCTAGATATTAAGAAGGAATTAAGAAGAAATTTTTCCCTGGTAAGAATGAGACAATTTTAACTAGGAAAGAAAGAAGATAATAAAGACTATGGAAGTCAATCCATTTATAGACTGTTGTTCAATCCAAGATTTTAAGGTGTATGAAATTCTCACCTTTGATCTTCAGAGAGAGATTTGAAGAGGAGGAAAGAATCCATGAAAACCACAGTTAATAAGAGATCCTCCCATTCCTTTAACTACACCTAAACTGATTGTAGACATGGGCTACCTTCGGGGAGAAGTACTATACTGCAGCCAGGAGGAGTGAGGGTCTACCTTAAGTAGAAGGTAACTGCCATGGATAACAACAGACTCCTTAGATGTTGGTAATTAGCCACCATTAGCAAATACTGTGCATAATACATGATGGTAGTGTTAGGTAGGATTCCTTGATTAGTTGGAACCAAAGACTGACCTCAAAAGAAACAAGCTTGAGATTTATTTACTTATTAAATATTAAGGTATTATTTTCTCACAGTAAAATATTCCTTTAATGAGCTTAGACCAATTAATATGAATTTTGATGAACCTCTAATTGTTTGGTTATAGGTTATTTTTTAGGACAGTGTTAAGTTTACCCCCATATAATTAGCCCAAATTTTCAAGGCTAATTTTCAATTAGCCCAAATATTCTGATCAATGTTTATAAAAAATTATTTTGACTTTCAAATATTCTAAGTGGATATTTGGTGATTTCAAATAAAGAAAACTTCAATGTGCAAATATTTGCAAATTCAAAACCAAATGGAGAGTGTGCTAAGTTGTACTAACTGGACAGCAGAAGCCCAGTGTGGTGGAATATGGACTAGATGATAAAGCAGCTAGGAAAGGAAGAGAAATGATCTCTCCTCTAGAGGTATGTTTGGCAAAAAAGGGAGAAAATAAAGATAATTTAAAAATACGTATCAACAAATGAATAAACGAAAAAGCAGAATCAGACCTACAAATACCAAGAACAAACAAATGGTTGCCAGAAGGGAGGAGATGGAGGATGGGCAAAATGGGTAAGGGAAGTGGGAGATACAGGTTTCCAGTTATGGAATTAAAAAAAACACAAAAATAAAAGGCACAGCATAGGTAATACAGTCAATGATGTTGTATTTGCCTTGTATGATGACAGATGGTAATGAAATGTAAAGAAGTTCAATCACTATGCTATAAACCTGAAACTAATGTAACATTGTGACACAACTATACTCCAATAAAAACAATTAAAATACAGTAAAATTTCAGTTCTTGAAATTATAAATATAAAAATGCATTCATGGCATTTTGAAAATAAAAACCCCAATTATTAAAAATATGTTGAGTTGGGGATGCCTGGGTGGCTCAGTCCGTTGAGTGTTTCACTCTTGATTTTGGCTCAGGTCATGATCTCAGTGTCCTGGGATCAAGCTCCATGTCCAGGTCCCTGCTCAGTACGGAGTCTGCTTGGGGATTTTCACTCTCTCTCTCTCTCTCTGCCCCTCCCCCTCCTACAATAAATAAATCTTTAAAGAAAAAAAAAATGTTGAGTTGACCTGGAAAAGAATTAAACCGATATATCTCTAAGTAATATTTTCACATGTAGGTTTTCTCTATAGTCATGATGCATTTCAACTAATTATTGCATTCTGAGAAATAGGAAAACCATAAGACTATCAAGAAAATATAATCAAATACAGATTAATTGGACAGCACCCCCCCCCATCATTTAAACTTCAAAGACTGGAAAATTCTCTTTAATGCAACTTTAGTCACCTAATAAGAAAAAAAATCATTCAGAAATCATGTTGGTGACATATCTAGCTCAATAGTCAATGTTCTATGCATACTGGGTACTTTATACTGAAAATCTGCATATATACTTCAAGAGATGTTTTAACTCTTACTTCATCAAAACACTGCAGTAATTACTTCTGATACCTATATATTTAGAAAAGAACAAGTAAGTTTTTGAAATAATATATTATTATAATAATATATATTATATATAATGATATATATAATTATATATAATATATAATTATATAATATAATAATATACTATTATTAGGAATCTACTTTTTAGGATAATTACATTTAAATATACCTTTCATAAGTAAATAAGCCTTTCATTTTATATATATTTGGCCTGGTGATACAGATAATTATTCTCAGTATGCAGAAATACTTTGTTGCAATGAGTTTATCCAGTTTCTTTAAAAGAAGAAACAGCCATGGATTATCTCAAGAAGAATGTTAACTAATACTCTATGTTCATTAACCTATTTTAGATATAATAAACATAGTCAAGTTAGCAGTGTTGATTTTGGATGTTGATCAACCAGTGTGATTAATCCAGAATTATATGGACTTTTTAGGTAGTAAAATAAGGATTACTTGAAATTTAAATGCACTTAATTGAAAGTTAGATAGTTAGAAATATGACTGAAGCATTTTTCTTCAATTTATGCTTACATTTGGGGCAGCTGGGTGGCTCTTTCAGATAAGCATCTGCCTTCAGCTCAGGTCGTGATCTCAGGGTCCTGGGATCTAGCCCTTCATTTGGCTTCCTGCTCACTGAGGAGTCTGCTTCTCCTTCTGACTCTGCCTCCTCCAACCCCTGGCTTGTGCACACTCTCTCTCTCAAATAAATATTAAACAATAAATAAAAATTATGCTTATATTTGCATTATAATACACAAAACTCCAAAATGTGAACATCTAAACTCCACTTATTCTAAAAAAGGTATAAGGCATAGTAAATAGCATAACCAATATGAAGCATGGGAGATAAAATTTATTACTCAATAAAGGAAAACATTTACTAAGAAACAAGGAAAGGTAAATTGAATTGGTATGTAATCAGAATATGTATCAGCATTATGGAAGTTCTTGTTTTCATATAAATTAAGGAATGCCATAGGTTTGTGGCATAATGCTTGCTATGTGTGAATTAATAGGAATTAGATGAAAAATGTCATAAATTGTTTAATATTCCTTAGCAAATTTTTCTTTACTATTCTCAATTTCAGTTTTCAATAAATGCAGACCTAGTGTTCATGCTGCTGGGAACAATGTAGTATATTCTATCATAGGGTAGTTGCTACTAGAGTGAGAAAAATGGGGTTATCATTCATTGCATCTTCTGTAAAACCAAAGGCCCACACCGGAAGTTTTGTTCACTGCAGCTCCTTCCTTATTCATTCCACATCTGGTCACAATAAAATTGGTCTTAAAAACATAGAAAGGAACACACACACACACACATACCCATTGCTAAAATTTCTAAAGTAATAAAAATAGTGACAATAAAACCAGCTATCTGGAAACAAAAGAGGAATGCTTCCTTACCACCACCAAGTCATTTGGTTTAACATTTCTTTCCTTTTAAAGTAATAACAGTAATTTGAATAGTAAAACCATATATTTTAAGTAGCACTTTTTCTTGAATTAATTTCTATTGAGATTATATGATTTTGTAGATGCTGAACATTGTTATACTAAGATTCAAATTACGTCCTAGTTCTATATTTTTGTTTTGGACATCATTACAATGGGAAAACAAGGAAACAGGTTTATAATTGGCTCCAAATTTACAGAAGATTATAAGAAATAAAGATTTGTCTGTTAATTTATTGTCTTAGTAAAATACTTTAAGGTGAAAAAATGTTGTCATCTAAAAATGCCAAGATTTATCACTTTTAGTACTTATATATTGACCAAGTTAAGTCACGTCTGCATTTTAAACAGAAGATAATATATTCTTGTTTAATCAAAGTTGGATTTCGGATTAAAATGAAAGTGAAAGATGATGACGTTTAATGCCTTCTTAAATTTTTCTTAAGAACATGAAATATGGGGCACCTGGGTGGCTCAGTGGGTTAAAGCCTCTGCCTTCGGCTCAGGTCATGATCCCAGGGTCCTGGGATCAAGCCCCGCATCAGGCTCTCTGCTCAGCAGGGAGCCTGCTTCCTCCTCTCTCTCTCTCTCTCTGCCTGCCTCTCCGCCTACTTGTGATCTCTGCCAAATAAATAAATAAAATCTTTTAAAAAAAAGAACATGAAATATAAAGAGAATCGAATGCTGAAAATACTCTTGAACAGAACATAGAAATATTTAATGAAATAGTTAATGAAAAATAAATGCCCGCTTCAAGATAAAGATCCTCAACAAACTAAGTTTAGTGGAAACATATTTCAACATAATAAAATCTGTACATGAAAACCCCACAGCTAATATCATAATCAATAGTGAAAAACTGAGAAAGTTCTCAGTTTTTAGCCATTGATCAGGAACAAGGTGAGGATGTCCACTCTCACCATTTTTAATCGTTCTAGTACTGGAAGTCCTAGCCACAGCAATTAGACCAAAAAAAGAAATAAAAAGCTTCCATATTGGTAAGGAAAAAGTAAAACTTTCACTATTTGTAGATGGTATGATACTATATATAGAAAACCCAAAACTCTACCAAGAAACTACTACCACTGACAAACAGATTCAGTAATGTTGCAGGATACAAAATCAATGTACAGAAATCTTGGCATTTTTATACACTAATAATGAAGTCGCAGGAAGAGAACTTAAGACAAAGATTTATACTTGCACCAAAATAATAAACTAAGAATCAATGTAACTAAAGAAGTCAAAGACCCGACTGAACGTCATACAATTTTGATGAAAAAAGTCATAGACAACACAAATGGAAAGATATCCCATTCTCATGGATTGGAGGAATAAATATTGTTAAAATGTCCATACCCAAAGCAATTTGAATATTTAATGCAATCCCCATCAAAATGCCAACACCATTTTTTCACTAGAACAAATAATCCTAAAATTTGTATGGAACCACAAAAGTTCCAGAATTACTAAAGAGAACTTGAAAAAGAGGAACAACCTAGAGGCATCACAATCCCAGATTTCAAGATTTACTACAAAGTTGTAGTAATCAAAACAGTGTAGTACTGACACAAAAATAAACACATAGACAAATAGAACAGAATTAGAGAACCCAGAAATGAACCCTTGAAGAGCTGAGTTTTCAAAAAGGATATGCTCTAGTTCTCCCATGACATTCAAATACCTCCCAGACCTCATTCTTCTAATTATTTTCCTTTAGGCACTCAGGACGTTGTAATTTTTAGAGAAATTGGTACTATGTTCAGGGTCTGGAAGGTAATGTTTTCGCTCATTGTACCTCTCTAATTTGGCCAGATCCCTTTGTATTTGGAAGATATTCTTATAACATCTCTATGATTATTTTTAAATTCATTTTCTTGTCTGTTTTTTAAAAATTATTTTTGCTTACATGGGGATATCAGAGAGGTTATAAATAACTTTCTTTATTCTTCCAGGAGACTCTGTGTGTGTGTGTGTGTGTGTGTGTGTGTGTGTGTGTGTGTGTGTATTTAGGCCATATATTTAGGCCATTACAATTTGTACAGATTTCTAGAAGAAAAATAATCACATGATTTAGGATTATTTATAATCATAAATAGATTTTTGAATTGGTTTCTTACATCATCATTAGGAATTTCCTTACCTTCTTTAATCATTGTAGTCTCGGTTTTTCTGTGGTTTAGAGGATATGGGAGAGGAAAAGGGATAGCTAGTCAAGCATGAAACCCTGGTAGGAAACATACATAGTGTGTGCTGGTTAACTGGTTATAGTCACTTCATGTTTTATTATGACAGCTTCTGCTTGTGAACTTATAAGATGCTCAGCTTCTCAATAATCAAAGAAGAAAACAGGTGTTCATTCAAAATGCTGACCAAGCAGTGCCTGCTTTTCTGTTTTTCCATCTGAAGCCATCATTTAGAATTTCTCCTCTTTCAACAGTGGAAAAGTCCATAGACCTCTAAAGCATGAGTAAAGTTCAAATAGGGTCAAATTCCTGAGGGCAAAGAATTATTTTTCCTCCAAGCTCTGTTACATTTAGCCACACATGCTTATATCAACCCATGCAGCAGAGAATAAGGGCTGTGATTTTCATTATGATCACTAATTCCTTAAAAGTGCATCTAGAGGGCCATTAGCCTTCTAGAGTCATGAATTAAGCAGAGTAACAGAAGGTAGCATGTCAAAAGACCATAAGCAGGCCCCAGGCTATATTTGCAGTACTAGTTCTGCATAATGTTTCCAGTTGGTACGCAGTCATGCATGAACTTAAGCTAAAGAAAAACAAAACGCTAGAAATTTTTAGCTATAATCAAAATTGGACCTGCAGTTCTAATGTACTTATGCCTTTAAAATGGCATTTTAAGGATCAAAAATGTATACAGTGTCCTGTCTTTTCAATACTTACAAATAAACCTTTTGTAGGACTCACTGCTGATCTGTATTCATACCTACCATGGATTATGTAAATACTGTACACTATCCAAACATCTAAACTTCAGATGTGATTTCTAATTCTTAATATCATATACAGTCAGCTGTTTTGTTTTTACAAAAGGAACCATGACAATCATTATAAAAGAAAATGTGTTTCTGAGTAAACACGGATTCCTTAACACTGGCACTTTCCTACAGCTTCAAAAGACATGCAGTAGAAGGTTCTGTGGTTAATCTGAGGGTCTGTGTGAAAAGAGACACCACGATACTTTCAAGGTTGTTCTGATAATCTTTATGAAATAGGTATTGACATCACCTCCTGAGGCTATAGAATGCTGACAAAAGGCAAGAGAGGAGAGGAGGACAAGCTTTGATGTGATATCTGAAGGTATTCAGAGACGTTAACTAATCAAATAAACACTGTGTTCTGAACAATGTCAAGAATGCCTCTCTGACTGAAAGCAATGCATTTGTAGCAGCAATATTAGAGCATGCATGCTTTGCCCCTCCTGTGTTTAGCATCCTGGGAACAAAACAAGGGAGTAGAAAAGTGCTAACATTTATTGAACCGTAGCCATACATAGCACATAGAATGTGTACACAAACTCATCACAGTTAATTTCTAAAACATACCTTGCAATCTGTAAATTATAGTCACCACTCTAGGAAGGGATCAATTGAGGATAATGGCACCATGGTACTTTGCTAAATAGTAGGGTATCATCCCTGTCTAAATGATGCCATAAATTCTCCATTTTTACTATGCTGGTTCCAGAACTGGGAATTTTCAGGCAAGCACAGTGAAAGACTAAGAACATGATCAGTTCTGGTGTGTATTTGGATGAAATAATATATAGGACTAATATATATACTATATATACTATAATACACTAATAAATAATGGTATATATTATATATAATATACATAATGAACTAATAATATATTAGTCCTGACAGGGTGGAGAAAACAGGTCAATCCAACAGCAGCTTTACAGCCTGGTATAAATTGAAGGGAATCAAGAAGTTGGAGGAAAAGTGAATCCGTGGAAAACAAATGAATATACAAAAGTTGAAGAAGAGTATAAAAGTTAAGAGGCAAAACCATGGTAAGTGATAAAATAGTCCAAAGTGTGACTTTGGGTTTGGGTCACTCAAAGAAGAGATTTAAAGTTCTTTAAAATAAGTAGGGGTGGTAAAGTATTTATCGTATGTGACTCATTAGGGGCATGGTCTGAAAAATAATTTGGGTCTTTTACATTATAAAGTTCAGTACTTTATGACATAAAAATGCTCAGCGTCTCAATCTATTATGTTCATTAAAGTAGAACAGTGCATTTGTCTTGGTATCTGACCATTACCTTCTGGAATAAATAAGTTATCTTTTCACCACTAGTTTGAGATGTGTTGATTTTGTTTCCAAATTTGTAAAATGAGTCTTATTATTGGTTAAATGTTTTGAAAAATGTAATGAGGTAATGTTAATGTAGCACAACGGCAGTTCCGGAACAAAGGCTGGACTTTACTCAAAGGTAAATTCAGTTTTTAGAATCAAGGATTATGTGGAAGAGTTAACTTTGTATGAAAAATTATTTTTTTCAATTTCAGTAAATTTATATAATTTCAATTTCCATAAATTTATATAATTTATGTCTTCTCATTAAAATATCAATCACACTGAAAAGATTACAGAAATATGCTTTAAAAGATTCTAATAACAATAAAAGATCTTGGGGCATCGTATTTGCCTTAGATTTTAATATCATACTTGAAACTTAGGGGTTTTTTAATTGCTCAAGGTAACTATGTCAATTTTTTAAAATTATGACATTAGGAAATATTTTTATATTAAAATATACTTCCTTTTAGGTATTCACATTACCATTGAAGTATGAAGGTTATGTAAATATTTTTATGTATCATGGAAGCTAGTTATAAATAGGTGTAATTATTAGAGGAATTCTTTCTGACTGTAAGGGATCAAGTATATGTGTTTTCCATGTATGAAAAATGAAAATCTAATGATCAAAATATTAATTTATCTGTTTTATTCTAAGTTACATACCTTTTCTTCCATTACTTCTTTTGAAGTTACTTTAAACAAAACAAAAAAAAAAGACAACAAAAGATAATAAACCAAAAAAATAATAATGATAAAGCCTCTTCTTAGTTCTTTCTTATTTTCCATCTTGCCTTCATGTTTTGTTTTGTTTTTCATCTCCAGAGGTAGCCAAAACACTCTGGATATTTATGCCTAAGGACCTGTGTCTGTGACACTGGATCCTGCCAAGTTTAAGTTTTCCCTTGGGCAATATAAATCACTGTTGAAGGAAACAGACTTTTCTAATCCATACCTCTTTAAAAATTACTTTTTCTTTCATGCAATACTGTTACCTTTCAATGCACACCCAATTCAGCAAACTTAAATATTATCAAATATCCTTCCATAGTGATCACAGTCTCATGGACTATCTTATAGGTAATGTATAGCTTGGTTTTCAGATAATAAAACTCTTCGTAACAGGTGAATTTGATAATCAGTATGCATTCAGAAGCATTGATTGTTTCCCATAAATGACTAATCTTTCAGTTTGGTTTGTACCACACTATACTATTAGACTTACATTTTGTATGTTAACTTTGAGGAGGAGCTCATGCTCACTACAGACACACTTGGGACTTCTAAATATTTGTTTTTTATGCATGAATTTGTATACACATTTTTGGAGACAGGAGATGATGTTGGTGTTTAATTGCATTTCAGAAAAATCAATCAGGTCAGCCTTGGGAGGTCATAATGACCAATACAGCCGATACATTTGGAGTTTACTAAATATTTTCAGAGACTCTGCTATCATTGTTGCAAGTATTCAGACAATTTTCTGGATCACATCCCAGTTACAGAGGGTTCCCTTACATTCACAATTCTGGAAGGAGCCTCTTCATATTGCCATTCCAGAAATCTATAATCCTGCCACAGAGTGAACATTATTGTAAAATAACCTGTGCTACATTGCTACTCTTTTTTAATGCAACACCAGCCCCCATGGAAGAATAAGAAAAATCCCTGAGCTATCTCTGATGTTATTTAGCATTACAGGTCCATATATATTCAAAGGAATCACTTTTAAAAAGACAACCTTAGTTCTTACTAAGATTTAAAAATCTTCATAAAATAGTCAAATGAAGCTGATGTGTTAATTAAATAAATTTTTCTATCTGTTGAGGGACCTTAAATTTCTAAGTCTTACACTTTAAATGTGGGCTTCATTTTGACAATAGTCATTTTAAAGTTGGCCTATTTGTTCATACTCAATTTAAAAATTCACAATTCCATATTGGCCACCATTTGGGCAATTTCTCATATGCTTTTCTGACTATATCCATATTTTTAGCTTAATGCAAAGAAATTTCAACTTACAATGGCATATTTTAATATAACATCTTTAATTTTCAATATTTTCCCTTGGATATAATCTAGATAAAGGAAGGAAAATTTTATCTCTGGCTTAAATCACTATTTTGCTTCATCTGTGGTGGGCAGTGTGTTTAAGCAAGTCAATATATGATACCTTGTAGGATTTTTTTTTCCCCCAGGTAAACTGTATATTAAATAGTTTTGTGTTTTTTGAAGGAACTTTTTGGCATTCAAGACCATTTCTAGTGCTGTGCAAAGCAGTCCTTAGTGCTTTCTGGGGAACAGACTACTTAAAATTCATGTGGACATATTAGATATAATATGTATGTTTGGAATAACCATTGAAATATTTCTCTAATTAGAGTAGTCTATGCTAACTCACACTGTGGACACTGTCAGCTATTTTCAGTCTACCAATTATTTCTTGGGGGGACATGGTAACATCTCTCCTTCAGTAAATGTTTTCACTTTCTTAATGCAGTAGTTTTCACTTCTCCTTCCTGCTCTCTTCGGGGGCAGAGAGAGCAAGAAATGCTAGCTGTCATAATGCAAGCAGGAAGAAGGGGACACAAACCTTCCCCCTGCAACTAAGCAGCTTTGATACTCCGTTGCAGTATTTGCTGAATGGTAACAAGTGCACCCATTATCTTTTTGCTGGTATCCTATAGAGCATGTGCCCTCAAATAGTCAGGAAATGACTGACCTTCTGGTCATGGTACTAGGAATACAGTACTGCATCTCTGTGGCCAACCAGTTATGTCTCCTCCCCTTAGCTCCTAGGAATCTGCAGATTTCCTCCTTTCTTGATGTCACCTGGTCCTTCTAGGAAATCCTCCTGGACCGGATCTAAGATGAACTTCACAACTGGCACACTATCTCTCTGCTCCTCTCCTCTGCCACCTATTGAGTCAAAATGAAGAGGTGACCACTGATGAGGACTTGAAATACAAATCAAAGAACAAGGGCAATGGGCTGTAGGGACAGATGTCAGCAAGTTACAACCAAGGACTAAATGTGACCAAAGGACATCCTCCAGAGTAGACACTCACATGGACGAATATTCATGACGTGCCAAATCCCTATGTTGAAGTCTTAATACACAATAGGATGGTTTGGAGATGGGACTTGGGAGATAATTAAGTTTGGATGACGGTATAGGAGTGGTAACTCCATGATGGGATTGATGCCCTGTAAAGAGGTGAAAAGACCTCAGTTTCTTTCCCTCTCTCTCTGCCATGTCAAGATTCAGCAAGGCACTGTCTGTAAATCAGGAAGGATGGCTTCACCAGACATCAAATCTGCCGACATCCTGATCTCAGATTTCACAGCTTCTAGTTTATTGTAATAAGCCACCCAGTCTCCAGTACCTTGTTAAACCAGCCCAAACGAAGACAACATCCAGGGCTCTGGGTCAGTCTAAGGAGCCATCTACCCCCTGATATAGACATAGAGGGGATCAGTCCTATCTTCGTTGGCCCTCAGAAAATTCCTCAAGGCACAGTAGTGAGACAAGAGCACTGCAGCATCTCTTCTACAAAAAATCCTCTCTAATATTCTCTCCAACATTTTTAAAAGAATAGAGGCAGGTGATCCTCTAAAGTTCATGGAAATTATGACAAGGTCTGCTTCAGTGGACTCACATCCTGTTTTGCAATGTGGGCATGACTGACAGTTACTAGCTTGAGGCCTCAGCCAAAAATGAAAAAAGGGGATACTCATTTTAACATACAACAAAGGTATCCGCAGAAAATACAGTGGTGTTATTCCCTAGCATAGCCATGCTCTGTTTATGAGCCAACCTTTGATCAGGTGGCTAGATTCATTTAGAATTGCCAGTTAATAGCTGAGTTTCTTTCAGTCTCAATTGTCTCCCTTCACTTTAAATATTGAATGTGTTTAAAATACAACTCCCGATTAGATTTTAAATGATTACTTTGGAGTAACTGAGGGTTTTGTTGTTGTTGTTGTTGTTGTTGTTGCTTTCTTAGGTAAAATACTTACTAGTTTACTTTTTTCCTCACTTCCCTTTTCTGCCCCAGGCAGGGCAGGGGTGGGTTGGGGGTGGGGAGTTGTGGTGGTATCTGTGTCTATGAGGAAAACTCTATGTCTGTGGCAGGAAACTAGTGGGTCGGGGGATACACCCAGCATCTTTGATTGGGGCGGGGTGTTACTCTGGAGTTACTACTTTGGTATCATTTAATCCTTCATTGTGATGTGTAGGCATTTGCCCCTGGAGCTCATGGCCATACATTTTTACCCAACACACTGAAATTATGGCCAGTAGCATTTCTTCACCTTGTCCCCAGGCCTTTGGTCATACAGAGCTCATCAGCTCTGTATCCTTCAGTAGGACATCTGGGATATTTTAAAACATTCAACCTAACATTTACCATCTTAACCATCTTTTTAAAAATATTTTATTTATTTATTTGACAGAGACTCAGCGAGAGAGGGAACACAAGCAGGAGGAGTGGGAGAGGGAGAGGGAGAGGGAGAGGGAGAAGCAGGCCTCCCACTGAGCAGGGAGCCCAATGCAGGGCTCCATCCCAGGACCCTGGGATCATGATCTGAGCTGAAGCCAGATGCTTAACGACTGAGCCACCCAGGTGCCCCAACCATTTTAACCATTTTTAAATGTGCAATTCAGTTAAGTTTATTCACATTCTTGTGAGGCAGATCTCCAGAAGTTTTTCATCTTGCAAAACAGAACAAAACAAACCTCTATACTCATTAAACAACAATTTCCTCTTTCCTCCTTGACTCCCAGCCTCTGGTACCTACCGTTCTACTTTCTGTTTCTAGAATTGGACTACTTTAGAAACCTTGTGTAAGTGGCTCATACAGTATTTGTATCTTTATGAATGGCTTCTTTCACTCGGCATAATGCCTTCAAGATTCATCCATATTGTGGCATATAACAGGCTTTCTTTTTTGAGGCTGAGCAATATTCTGCTGTATGTATATACTACATTTTTAAAATCCACTTAACTAAGGAGAGATATTTAGGTTGACTCTTGTTTATTGTGAAAAATGCTGTAATGAATGTTGGCATGCAAATATCTCTTCAAGATCCTGTTTTTTTTTTTTTTTTTTAATTTCTTGGATAAATACCCAGAAGTGGCACTGCTGGATTATACTGTATTTCTATTTTTTTTATTTTTTTGAGGAACCTACACATTGTTTTCATATGCATTATTTTACATTCCCATCAACAGTGCACAGAGATTCTAATTGTCTGCAGCCTGGCCAAGACTTGTAATTTTGTTTTCTCCTTCTTAGGGTTTTTTTTTTGTTTGTTTGTTTTTTAATGGTAGCCATTATATTGGGTGTGAGGTGATATCTCTGTGTGGTTTTGATTTGAATTTCTCTGATGATTAATGATGTTGAGCATCTTTATATGCTCATTGGTCAATGTATAAGAATTTTTTTCATTGTGCAACAGGTACCATTACATTGGCAAAATTCCACACTGTAGGTAACTTCCTCTAAAACCAAACCAAAACAAACTGTGAAATCTAACTCCAAATTGCCAGGATTACTGAATTATATCCCAGCTCTTTATAAATCTCTGGAATTAATTATGTCCAAGTTCTCTTCTTTTCCTTCAAGTTGACCACTCTCCTCATATTGGTAGCCTCTTTCTTCACTTTCCTTTAGAGGCTAAGTTTTCAGCCAAGGACTGAAATTATGTCATATGCTTTCCCTTGGAGTTTAATTCCTTCACTCTCAAATAGAAATAGGAGGGGCACCTAAGAGGTGAAGGGAACGAACCCTATTTCTAGAGCACCAGAATGTGGAATCTGTTACTCTATGGATTGGGACAACAAACATCCTGTCAATCTCAATTGTTGTAATATTAAAAAGAGAATAAATCAAAACCCCACAATAACAACTAAGTATAACAAATATCAAATATATCCCAAGTTTCTTTAAGTCACTGGTAAGATATGCAAGTGACTTCAAAATCTTGTAAAAATCCCATGGTGTTCTGTAATTTACAAGGCACTTTTTTTTACATGCAGACTGCTCATGTAATTTTTTCAGTAATGTTTTCTGGTAGACAAAGTGAGAAATTATATCTACAAAGTACCTATCATATATCTCCATTTTACATGTGAGAAAAAGGCCTTTAAAATTATGACTCTTCCTGGATCTCAGAGTATATGAGAGCCCCTATCACTCTACAAGTGTTTTGCCTTCTTGTCCGGTTTGCCTGACTATTTCCTCAGTCTTTCTATACATTCTTTTTAGTTCTTATTGTTATTCAAGTAGAAGAGTACTACTGGGGTCACATGGAATATAAACCTTAGTTTCATCTCACTGAAATATATCTAAATTTTTTAAAATGTGCTTGAAAATAATCAGCATTTTCTGAATTATTTTTTGTCTTTTTTCATTTAGTTATCAAACTTTTATTAAGGAATAGATCTTTGGTAGGCAAAAAAAAAAAAAAAAAAAAAAAAAAAAAAAAATGGCTCCCAAGGATCCCCACATCTTACATCCCACCAGGGATGTATAGATACAAAACTCTAGATGGCAGAAGGAACTTTCAGAGATAATTAAATTTAAGGACCTTGAGATACAGAGATTATCTTGGATTTTTGGGTGAGCCCAATGTAACCACTAGGGTTCTTAAATGTATAAAGAAGCAGAAGACAGAGACAGATGGAAATGTGGCCATTTGAGAATGGCCAGAGAGATACAACATTGGTGACTTTTAAGATGGAAAAGGAGAACCAGGAGCCAAGGAATGTTGGTGGCCTCTAGAAGCTGGAAAATGCAAGGAAATACTCTCCCCTAGAGTCTCCAGAAAGGAATACAGCCCAACTAACATGCTGATTTTAGCCCAGTGAAATCTTTGTTGACATCTAACTTACAGAACTCCAGGACATTTATTTTTTGTTGGTTTGAACCACCAAGCTTCTGGTGCCTTGTTATGGTAGCAATAGAAAACTGATAGAGGGACCATTCATGTAAATTTAATTACATACAGGAATATGTAATACATACAGGAATAATTATATATTCCTCTTTTGCAGTCAAATCTTCCTTCTAACTTCTCAACACATCTTACTTTTTTTTTTTTTTTTTTTTTTTTTTAGGGCTGTTGTACCAATTCCCATAAATTCATTAACTTTCTTTCCTGTTACCTCTCCTAGGTATCTGGAAAAAATAGTATGTGATTTGAGACAATATCCTAAATGCACAACCCATAAAGTGCTAAATACTTTTTAATAAAGTAAAGTTGTCTGGATGAAATATTTTACAGGTAATATGAGCTATATGAAATGCTCTCTGGAAAACACTCTAGAGAGGGGGCACCACCAGGTTAGAAGAAGCTTCTGGTAATCGTAACTGCTAAATGTTTACATTGGGGATTCTAGACTTGTTACCATGGATGTTATTTGCTAATACTGATTGTTTTCCTAACTGCTTATAGAAACTCCATGCTGTCACCCATCTGTTCTCTCATCAAAGCAGCTTTGTGGTGGCAGTTATTTTAGACGATTTTTTATGATTTCAAATATCTCTGCATTGAACTACACATTATACCTGAGAATGTGATCAGAGCTTCAGTGAAGGTAGAAAATACAGATCCTATTTTTCTCCATTTACCAATAGTATGAGAGAAAATGATAATATCTGATTTACACATTGTTAGAAACCTTGATTTCTCTTTTGTAATACTTATCACACCAAAGGTTTCTTATTGAAAATTTTATTCTTCATTATTAATTCCTCAATTTTATAGGTGACTTTTTAATTGCTACTTCCAAGTGGCTGGTTCAATGTCTAGTATGTGGTAGATACTCAATGAATGTTGCTTGTAAATGTTTTAATGATATGCCTCTCATCATTGTCATTTATTTTGGTTGTAAAACTGAGAAAACATTCATTCTTTTACCCTTTACTGCTGAATAGTTAATCCTTGTCATTGAAGACCAACTCTATTCTTCTACACATCACTGCCAAATGTTCCTCTGGCCTGAGAGGGATTAGCATTCTTCCCTTCATTCTTAGCTCAGTCCCAACCCCTCTGATCTGGATGTTACATCCTGCTTCCTTGGGAAACTTGCCTCATTCATTATATCGTCTTTCTTCCAAATCTTTACTCTTTCCTTCATTGCTAGATTATCCTTCTCAACATAGAAAGATAATTTTTTAGTTATAAAAACTTTGTCTTTCAGGGTGCCTGGGTGGCTCAGTTGGTTAAGCATCTGCCTTCGGCTCAGATCATTATCCCAGGGTCCTGAGATGGGAGTCCTGCATTGGGCTCCCTGCTCAGTGGGGAGCCTGCTTCTCCCTCTGCCTCTCTCTTTTTGTCTCTCATGAATAAATAAAATATTTTTAGGGACATCTGTGTGTCTCAGTGGGTTAGGCCTCTGCCTTCGGCTCAGGTCATAATCTCAGGGTCCTGGGATCGAGCCCCGCGTTGGGCTCTCTGCTCAGCAGGGAGTCTGCTTCCCCCTCTCTCTGCCTGCCTCTCTGCCTACTTGTGATCTCTGTCAAATAAATAAATAAAATCTTAAAAAATATTTTTAAAAATTTGTCCTTCAGCTTTTTACCTTACCGATTACAAACAAGCTAAAGAATAGCCTGTAATGGCTCCCTTCATTTTACATTTAATCTAACTTCCACTCACTTACAGGAAGTCTCCTTTCCAAGGTCACCGGTATAATGTCCATCTATTCCAAAGAACATGTGGAAGTTTACATGCTACTTATTATATTTGATACTGTTTGTCAGTCTTCTGAATACTGTCATCTTGTTTGACCTCTTAGATCCTTTTTTTTTTTTTGCTCCCTTTCCTTTGCCCATAGTTGCAAAGTTTGATGTCCTTGTCTGGACTTTCTCCTCTATTTATTCTGTCCAACTCATCTAAATGGTTTCATCCATTGCTATGGTCTCAACTACTGCTAATGTATTCATTACTCCCAACTCTTTTTCCATAGCCTCAGAGACTGAGCTGCTTTTTAGGGAATTGCCATCAGTTATCTCAGAGGTACTTCTATCTCAGTAGATACAAAACTGAATATATTGTCTTTAGGTTATGATGCTGACTCCTTCTTTTGTGTTTTCTAAATCAGTAAATGATGCTATCTCCTGTCCTGTTGTTGTAGGCAGCATTGTGGAAAATAAATCTTTTTTACTCCTCCATGTAAAAAGCAACATCTCTCATTCACCATCCCCCTACTTACATCTACATCATGAATACCTTTCTAATAAATCACTGTCTTTTCTACCTGTCCTTACCCATATGGTTTCCTACCTACTCTGGGACACTGAATAGGACAGGACTAGCTAGAGATCACATACATGTACAAGTCATTCAAAAGATAATGTGTACGGTACAAAGCCACAACTAGGAACCATGTGCATCTAGGTCTGAGGAGAGATACGGAAACTGCACGTGAGCTAACAGAGGGAGACAGATCAAGTGGGGTTCGAGGGCAAAGCACACTTACTCAGAGCTCTAAAAACATGAGCTGTTTTCGTGAAGTGTGCAGTGTGGGTGTTAAATATATTAAGGAAGTTCGAACACTTAAATATTTGTCACCCTCCACCAAGCTCCTAGATATCTAATGATTACAATTTTTCTTCCTGCCTTTCTAATTGGTCTTAGCCTTTTGATACTCACTGTTCTCTGAATAACATATATAAGTTTCACTCAGTGCTAATTATATAATCAGACTTTTTAAATGCCTTCAAAGACTCCCTAATTAAGTAGAGGTTAAAGCTTAAATCTTTGCCTGTCTTGCAAGAGGGTCTAAGATTGGCCCTTGACTTCATTTCCAACATGCTTTCCTCAAATCATTTTGGGAACTATCTTGAGCAATATCAAATACCTTTCAGTGCCTCTGCTGTAGTATTTTTTCTGTCTTTTTGTAATTTCCACCCTTTCTCTCTGCAATGCTGTTATCATCCTACTAACTTTGCCAGGATCAACTCAGAATAGCTCTTCTAAAAGAAAGCCATACCCCGTTCTCCCTAGGCCCCATCCCAATTGGGTTAAGTTCACTCTTGTGAGTTCTCATCCCTCACTGTATAATCTAATCTACTCTCTAGCTATATTGTACATTATTTGAGGACAAAGATTATATTCTATCTACCTGTTTATCATTTATCTATGATTATTTTGTATTTCTATTACCTTGCACAGTGTGTAATGCACAAAAGCCACTAAATATATGTTGGTAAGATAATTAAATATCCTTAAAATTTTTATATTCAGTTAGGTCTTCAGGGAATAACAAGTTAAATTTTTGGAAGGCAGGGCTGTGTCCTCATTACATGTTTCCTTCTTATAGCACTTAACAGGAATTTATTCATAAAAATTACTAAACAAATAAATTAAATGTAAAGCTAGAATACTATAGCTTTTAGAGTATAGGCTTCAGTGGCAGAAATCTGAGTACAAATTCTTTTCTTCAATCTTTGGAAGATGAATCAGAGCCACAAATCCTCTATATAACCATCTCTCTCTCTTTCGTCCATATAGGCTTCATTTTTCTCCTTTTTTATTTCTACTTAGCTAAATACTTTTTTCTGCTTAACTGGTTTTTTTTTGTTTGTTTTGTTTTTGCTTTTGTTTTCATCACTTGTCTCCCCTTTCTTTCTCTTCTTCTGAGTACACGTGTAGATTTGTGTGTGCACCATGCGTGTTTGGAAGTACAATAAGTGTGTGTGGTTTGCCAGTCACAAGACCCTGTGAGTGTAACAGAAGAGCTGTAAGCCAAAACTCAGAGTGCATCCAAATGCAGACCAACAATGCAAGCATAAGTAAAATCAGACAAAGCATAAGAGCTGAACGGAGACAACACTAAGGTTGTTATAATTTGACTTTTTCTTCTTTTAACCTTTGTACATTCTTACTGTCCTGTTTTATTCTTTTCCAGTCTCCCCTGCTTGCCCCTCTGCTTTTTCACCTATTCCTCTTTCAGAAATGTTTTTTTTTTTATGTTACCTTAGCCTGTTGTTAAAGCTAAATTTCTTTTAGCTTTTGAATATTGAAAGAAATGAAGATTGTTCTTTGGAGTGGAAATTAGAATAGGTACAAAGAGTTCACAAAAAAAGTGCCCAGGTCAGCTGGGCTCCCCTCTGTCTCTGTGGGGATTACAACAGTATATGTGAAGCTAATGCCTTGTGATCCTCTTCCTAAGCATGGGGGTGGGGAGAGGGATAACAGGGAATAGCATTAAAGAGATTTGACTGAGTTTCCTACACTGTGTCCAGATTCTTATTCCTATCATGCTATTCCTGTATATTCTTATGTCTGCTGACTGCTCTTTAAAACATATCACTGCCATTGTGCATTTTCCACTTTCTCTTGCTATTTTGATGTCATTGGTGGCTGGGAGGGAAACCCGCTATTGATGTTTTCCACAGATTAAATAAATTCAGTTAAGCACTTCTCGGTATATTTAAGGAACTATTTAAAATCATAGAGGAGTTCAAGGAACATGATAAAGATTACACTACCCTAGCAGAAAGACAGAGGGATCATTCTGTACCCTGTTCATTTAATTATACTCTTCACAGAGTGTGAATCCCAATACAGAGCACCTCAGGGTATTTGTCTGAAACTCAGAAATCTTCTTTGGCTTTCTATGGATGACATTTTAACCAATTGTCCTTACTTTATCAAGAAGCATTTATCACTTTACCTCATAGGGTTTTACATTTAGGATATGTGTCCCAAAGTACTTATACTTCTCAAAATCCATATGGGATAGAATAGGGGAAAAAAAGAACTAAAGAATTTATGGGAATCAGTACAATAATCTGACAACCCAAAAAAGGAAGATTGTTTATCCAGTTTCTGGCCCTAAGTCCAATTCTAGGAAGTAATTATAGATGGACAACTATTTCTATATAAAAATGCTCATTACAGTTTTATATATCAAAAAATTGGAAATAACCTAAATGTCCACTAACAGGCAAAAAGAAATTTTCATAGTGACAGTAAATAGAATCCCATCCATCTATTAGAAACTGTCTTTCAAAAATACAGTAAATGGCTTGGGGATGTATTCATAATTTGTGAAACAGTATCGCAATTTGGGGAAAGAAATCACAAAAAGACTAGTACTGATTCAAGCACCCAGCTCCATTGGCTTTTGTCCCACAATTAAGTATGGAAAATAATCCTCTAAGTAAAGAAAGTCCTCCACATAGGAAAGCTCCCAATGTGCAAAAGAAGCTCCTGAGAGAAAGTCAGAATATAGCTTCAGGTAATGCTGGGCCTCCTGAAAAGACGAGGAGGAGGAAAAAAGGAAAAGGTGATGAGCAACTTTCTTTAAAGAAGAAAGAGACTAATGTCTTTCAATCTTAGAGGGAACTTTTTTTTTTCTTTTTTTTAATTGGAAATACATGGACTCCCAGTACCCTGTCTGCTCTTCCAAGTCACCTTATAGGTAAGACCACTACAGTTACCCCCTGCTCACTTACACAGAGCTGCTACCATGCCCTCATTCTGGAAAGTCCTGTGAGGAAGCAACCTCTACAAGTGGTCAAGGAAACCTCTACCAGTTGCATATACTGTAGATTTTAATCACCTGGTAGTAAATGTGACCAACTGGCCAGGAAACACCAAGTGCTTGAGAAAAAACAGCTGTATTAAAGAAAGAATCAATATTTTTTAAAAAAATGGCAACAGCACAGAATCACCGAGGCTATTATTTCCTACCTTGAGTTGAAACTGAATAGTTTGATCTAAAAGCAGATTTCATGTTCTAGGAAAAAACAACCTCAACAGCTCAGTCAATTCCTTTTCTCTCAAGACTCTGCTGATGATTCTGATTATCAGTTTAATTCCAACCAAGCCCCAAACAAGGTGCCAGCTTCCTGGGGCACTTAATTTCATTCATAAGAGTTTATGTGCAAGGGGCATTTTCAGCCTAATGCCAGGTAATTGACAACTAAATTTTTTCCTGGTTTCAATCCAAATATTTATTCTTAGCATGGGCAAAAGTTTAGGATTTGTAGTATTTACATAGCTTCCAACTATCTCCATTGCTCCAAGACAGGGACCATATATAAGTCTTATGTGGTAATCACTAACATTTATCTTTGTTATTGTCACCTGGTATCTTCATCAATGTCAAAATAAGAGTTTTAAAAAATGAAGCCCTGCCGTTTTACTGGCCCAACAACAGAGGTTTTACTGAATAAACCCAGTTTCTGCATGACAGAGAATGGGCAGCAGAAACATCTCTGACAGCTGTTGCATGATGGAGTAGGATAAAGGTCATTTCCTGCAAATGTTAGGGGTTTTTAAGAATCCCACAGGCATTGGAGAAATAATTGGACTCAACAAGCAATCAATCATATTTGAAGCATGGGAAGTGTATCTAAGGACCAAAGGTCAGGATTTAATGTCCAAATTCATCCAATTGTTCAGATGTCTGGAAATTTAAAAAAAAAAAAAAAAGATTTAACTTCAGAAAAGTTTATATGGAGTAATTTAATTGAATTTAAGTTAAATATAAATTAGCTGAATATAAAACAGTTTTTTTTCTTTGAAAATCTTTGTTGACAAAGACTAATATGATAAATTAGAACCTAAGTGATCTCCCTGAAATTTTATATTCAAGTAATATATTTATATTCAAGTAATATAAGCATATTGCATTTTTCTGAAGAAGTGTTACTTTTTTCATAAACTAAAAATAATTTAATAATATATTGGTTTTAACTGACAATAATTTTAAGAATGGAATTTAAGAATTTAACAACTATTTAACATCCTACTAAGATATTTAGTTGGCAATTTAATTTTAAATCACCTGGTTCTCTTCTAGATTCATATGTTATTAAATGCAGTTTTGCTTAAGCTATGATAGTGTTAGGGAAATATGAAATTTAAAAAGTGTGATCCTGTTCCAGACCTTAAATATTTTTATTGAGCATGGCAGACTTCTAATTATCCCTAAATATCCAATGCCCTCTTCTTTCTTTTAATTCCAACTTTCTATTTTGAAGTATGTTGCCTTCCAGAAATTTCAAATAGTAATAAGCATTCTGGTATATTTTAAAGCAGCTTTACCCAATGATCATATCTTCCATAACCACAGTACATGGTCAAAAGCAGGAATCTCGTATTGGTACAATAATATTTTTTTTAATTTTTTAAATTAAAAAAAAATTTTTTTTAATTTTTTTTGTGCACACGCATGAGTAAGGGGAGGGGCAAAGAGCGAGGGAGAGAGAGAATCTCAAGCAGGCTCCACACCCAGAGTGGAACCTAACGCTGGGCTGATCTTATGACCCTGAGCTCATGACCTCAGCCTAAATCAAGGGTGAGACACAACCAGCCACATGCCCCAACATTGGTACAATAAACTCACAGACTTTATATATATTTTAAATGCACTCTTATCTCGCTCTCTTTTAGGTATATAGTTCTCTGAAATTTTATCCCAAGTATAAATTTGTTTAACCATCACCACACAGTACATATTACCATTACAGTAAAGAACTTCTCCATCAGCACAAAGACATTCTCTTATGTTACCCCTTAATAGTTATGCCCTCCTCCCCCACCCTAACCTCTGGCAGCAACTGACTATTTATCCTTTATGATTTTGCCATTTCAACGTTATATAAACAGAATCACATCATACGTACTTTTTCAGATTGGCTTTTTCACTCACCATAAAACCCTTGAAATCCTTCTAAATCATTTTGTTTATCTCTAGCTTGTTACTTTGTATGTATTGTATCACACTTTATCTATTCACCAGTTGAATTTTGGGTGCTTTCCAGCTTTTGGCTACTATTGAGTAACTGAACACTTGTGCACATGTTCCCATGGGATCATACTTTTAGTTTTCTAGGACAAATACCCAGGAGGGCTGGGTTGTATTGTGTCTGTTAACTTTGTAAGAAACAGCCAAGCTGATTTCCAGAATCGCTATGACATTTTACATTTCCATCAACAATGTTAGAGAAATCCTGTTGCCTTGTATCCTTGTCAATACTTGATACTGTATTTCTTAAAAATGTTGGCCATTTTAATAGGTATGTAATGGTAATGACTAATGATGGTGAACATCTTTTCTTACATGTATTTGCCATCTCTATACCCTCTTGGGAGAAATGTCTGTGAAAATGATTTGCCTATCTTCTGATATTTTTAAATTGCAACAGAATTCTTTATATATTCTGGATAAAATTTGTTTATCAGATATGTGATTTGATAATATTTGTCAGTGGCAAACCTGACACTCTAAAAAGACTTTGATCCTCTTATAGAGATCATACAATAGAATACTTTTTTAAGTTTGATGGTCTAGATTATCAATTTTTGTCTTTTATGGATTGTGCCTTTGGTGTAATGTCTTAGAGCTCCTTGTTTAACCTTAGCAAAGGAAAAATTTTTCCTATGTTTTCTTCTAGAAGTTTTATAATTTTTCTTAAATGTCACTTTAGGTTTATAACCATTTTGAGTTAATTTTTATATAAGATGTTAAGTTAAGGTTTGTTTCTAGAGAGTTCTGTTTGGATATCTGTGGGAGAAGGACAAATTTCAGGAGGAAGAATACTGATGAGAGAAAAATGATGGCAATGTGTACAGAACAAAGTTTCAAGACAGTGACAGAAATAAAGGAGACTGGATAGTAGTCAAAATCAAACACATTAGAAGACAGAATAGTGAAGAGAATGACAGAGTTCTGAAAGAAAATGAAAATTTTAAGAGTAGGTTCAAAATACCAAAAAGTTGTCTAGTTCTCAGACTTGCCCACATTTGGACTAGGCTATTACAGTTGACAGTTTATACAGATGTTCCTATATATATTACTTATCATACTTGAATAATAGCATTCTGGCAATAATATCTCTTATTTGTTTACAAGAGTCATTCCAGGGGCACCTGGATGGTTCAGTTGGTTAAGTGGCTGCCTTCAGCTGAGGTCATGATCCTGGGGTCTTGGGATCAAGGCCCGCATCAGGCTCCCTGCTAAGTGGAATGTCTGCTAC
Organism: Martes martes; assembly: GCF_963455335.1. Lineage (NCBI taxonomy): Eukaryota > Metazoa > Chordata > Mammalia > Carnivora > Mustelidae > Martes > Martes martes. The sequence continues at coordinate 25,364,697 of NC_137889.1, read as the reverse complement.
TCCCTCTACCACTGCCTTCTGCTCATGTAATTCTCTCTCTCTCAAATAAATAAATAAAATTTTTAAAAAAGAGTTGTCCCAATGGTAAAATTTTAAATCTGCTAAGGAAGCTTATTAAAGCTTAAAAACAACACAAGGAAGAGAATAATTTAAGGTGCATTTTTGTGCTTCCGAAATTTTGTATAGCTTTTTGTTCAAATGATTGTAACTCAAAAGCTAAAGGAGAACAACATTTTTATAATATGTTCTAAAGATACTTAATAGCATCAGAAAGGCAAAGAATAGCTTATAAAATACTGACAACTCTTAAAATTGGGCTAAAAGGCAAATCTCAAACAATGAAATATAACAGAGAGGCCATGAAGAAGTCACATTTAAGAGGAAGATAAAGAAAAAAAAAAGAGGAAGATAAAGCACCGCTGTAAAACTTGGAACTTGTTAAAATAACAAATGGAAAAATAAAGTAAATATTTCATTTGAATTTTAAGATATATTTTCCCAAGACCCATTAGCAATGTGGCAAGTGTAAATTGAGAACTGATTTATATGGGAAATATGATAAAAAATTTATACTTTCACTACCTTTTCCCTAAGTAGATTTACAACGATGTGTGTTTGTATTTCCAGGAAGAGTTGCTTAATCCAATTAGCTTTCATTGACAGCCCATATCAGATCGGAACACTATTGTATCACTTACTGATTTCACCAGTATTAGCTTTTCCTAGAAACTAAAACCAATAGATGTTACTAATATTTACACATACACACAATGCACAGAGTCTATTAAACATCAACTATTCATCTTTCTGCCTATAATTTTCAGGAGAAGGAAGAGAAGAAAGATAGGCTCAGAGACAAATTATTATTTATCAGAAAAGCATAAAAATAATTTTTTTAAAGATTTGTATTTATTCATTTGACAGAGATCACAAGTAGGTACAGAAGCAGGCAGAGAGAGGTGGGGAACCAGGCTCCCCGCCCAGCAGACAGCCCGATGCGGGCCTCAATCCCAGGACCCTGGGATCATAACCCGAGCTGAAGGCAGAGGCTTTAACCCACTGAGCCACCCAGGTGCCCCATAAAAATAATTCTTGACCTGAACATAACCAAGAAGTGTCTTACTGAAATTTACTGAGGAGATTCTACAAAAATGTCTTAGTTTTTAGAACACACAGAAAGCCATTTCCACAAATTTGAATTTTTTCTTTTAGTTTTATCAAGATAATTGGCAAACAGAACTATATAAATTTAAGGGGTACAGCATAATGATTTGACTTATATATATTATAAAATGATTACCACATAGAGTTTAGGTAACATGTATTGTCTCATATAGATATGCAAACAAAAGAAAAAATGTTTTTATCCTTGTGATGAAGTCTTTTAGGATCTAGTCTTTTAGGAGCTTTCAAAGATACCATACAGCAGTATTAGCTACATTTATCATGTTGCATAGGTTACATTCCTAGTACTTACTTATCTTATAGCTGGAAGTTTGTATCTTTTCATTAACTTCCTCCAATTCTCCCCACCCCCACCTCCTATCCCCACCTCTGGTAACTGCACATCAGATCTCTTTTTCTTTTTTCCTGTCATTTTAGACTCCACATATAAATGACATCATATAGTATTTGTCTTTCTCTGACTTATTTCACTTAGCATAATGCTCTCAAGTTTCACCTGTGTTGCCGCAAATGGCAGGATTTCCTTCTTTATGGCTGAATATTCCGTGTGTGTGTGTGTGTGTGTGTGTGTGTGTGTGTGTGTAGATTTTCCAGATTTCCCTCATCCATTCACCTTTGATGGACACTTATGTTATTTCCGTGTCTTAGCTATTATGAATAATGTTACAATGAACATGAACATGAAGATATAGTTTCTATAGTGACTTCATTTCTTTTGGATGTATAATCATAACTGGTATTTCTGAATTTTTAATTGTAGTTCTAGTTTTAATTTTCTGAGGAACCCCCATACAGTTTTCCAGTGCCTATACCAATTTACATTCCCACTAACAGTGCACAGAGGTTGCCTTCTTTCCATAGCTTCACCAGCCTTTGTTACTCTTGTCTTTTTGAAGATGCCACTCTAGCAGGTATGAGGAGATTGTTCATTGTGGTTTTGATTTGCATTTCCTGCATAATAAATGATGTTGAGCACCTTTTCATGTGTACTATGGCCATCTGAATGTCTTCTTTGGAAAAAAAGAAAGTCTATTTAGGTCCTATGCCATTTTTAATTGGAGTATTTTTGTTATTGTTGCTATTGAATTATAGGAGTTCTTTATATACTTTGGATATTAACCCCTTATCATATATAATTTTAAATATTTTCCGCCATTCTATAGACTGCCTTTTCATTTTGTTGATCATTTCTTTTGCTGTATGGAAAATTTTTATTTATTTTTAAATATTTATTTTAGAGAAAGAGAGAGCATGAGCCCCAATTGGGGTTATGGGGCGGGAGAGAGTCCTCAAGCAGACTCCCTACAGAGCATGGAGCAGATCCCAGGATCCTGAGATCATGGCCCAAGACAAAACCAAGAGCTGGCTGCTTAGCCAACTGAGCCGCCCAGGCACCACAGTGTGGAAGCTTTTTCATTTGATATAGCCCCACTTGCTTATTTTTTCATTTTGTTGCTTGTGCTTTTGCTACCATATCCAAAAAATCATTGCCAAAATCCATGTCCAGGAGCTTTTTTCCTGTTTTCTAGCAGTTTTATGGTTTCAGATCTTACATTTAAGTCTTTAATACATTTTGAGTTAGTTTGTGTGAGTGGTGTCCACAAATTTTTAATGTTTGTAATAAATTTTAACATACAAGTCATTCAAATTTATTAGAGCTTAAAGTGTAGTAGTCAAATTTCTAGCATTGATTAGTTTAAATGAGTAGCTCTCTTAAGACTTTAAAATTTATCCTTCTCATAGATCTGAACTCCTAAATGTGTAAAATGAAGCATTAATGTTAGCAAACATTTTTCAAAATACTGTTTGAGTAGGCTCCAGAATAACCATAATGCTCAGAAATGGTCCCTTTCCAGGTTATTTCATGCTCTCTGTAAGATTTCTGGATTGGGTATGAGTTATGTCAAGTATGAATTAGTATTGATTGATTTTATTTCTTTTTCACAGACCAAGAACACACTTCTAAAGTTGTCATTATTATGGAAAAAAAAAAAAAAACGGATAAGAAAATTTTGGAGTAGGGGACTTCCTTACATTAACTCAAATTGATTTTGTTCTTCTGAATGATGATAAATACTGTCCTGGAGTAACATAATAAAATGGAAAGTCTGTAAATATTTCAGTTGAAATTATCCTAAAGATAAATAATAATTCAATGGAAGATATAAAAGTAGATCTTAGAAATAGACTTTAGGTTCAAAGTTCTTCTATTTAATTACCTTAATTTTTCTAGTATAATTAAGGTTCTGTCTTGACTATGTAAATGGATTATGAAAGAGTTATAAAATTAACATATGGGGACATCTGAAATATTTCCTTTTTGCTCACTTTGAAAAGATTTCCAGTTTGCTTCTAAATGAATATCAGATTTGAAAGGCCAGGTGATTTTAGGCAGGTATGTCATTACTTTTCTCTATGGTTTGTTCAAGCAGGTAAAAAGTATGCAAGAATCTGAGTGTTTTTTGCAACAGTAGCTTCAATTTTCATCAGCCAAGACCCAATTTGTGTCAGAGGGTAAAACTTGCCTGATTAGATCTGTTCAAAAAAGCCATTAAACAACTTTCAATGTTCTTGCTCTCTCACATTTGGGACACTAAACTTTTATAGAGACAGGCTGTTTGAAGTCTTCCTAATTATTTCCATTATTATCCAAGAAGGATTACTAATGTTCAGCCTTCACTGGAATTCTCAAAGTTCTCAGTGCAAATTATATGGCAATCTAAAATGCCTTTCTCTGGGTTTATGGCCTGATTATTATTTAGAGTCTCTCCAGCAGTGAACTTGAAGATCATGCAAATGTGCTCTTTGGGAAAGTCACTGTATAGCTGAATAATTTGTTTTGTAGGAAGCCAGCTCAAATTTATCATCAACTGTGAAAATTCTTTATCAATGCTTTTCTATAAAGTAGGCCTATTATTATACATTCCACTTTAACTCTGACAGAAAGCTGACCAGAAATGCTATTAAGTAGTAAGTGCCTATTTTAAAATAAGTTGCCTCATGTTATTACAGTGTATTGTTTCATTAATTCATGTAATATTCCTTCGGTTTCAGTATCTTCTGTCATAATCAAAATTAAAATAACTCGGGACGCCTGGGTGGCTCAGTTGGTTAAGCAGCTGCCTTCGGCTCAGGTCATGATTCCAGCGTCCTGGGATCGAGTCCCACATCGGGCTCCTTGCTCGGCAGGGAGCCTGCTTCTCCCTCTGCCTCTGCCTGCCACTTAGTCTACTTGTGCTCACTCTCGCTCCTCTCTCTCTCTGACAAATAAATTAAAAAAAAAAAAAAACTAAAATAACTCAAAAAATGTAAACTATATGGCCTGTATTTAAAGTAGAGAGTCATGGGGCACCTGGGTGGCTCAGTTGGTTAAGCGACTGCCTTTGGCTCAGGTTGTGGACCTGGAGTTCTGGGATTAAGTCCCGCATCATGCTCAACAGGGAGTCTGCTTTTCCCTCTGACCCTCTCCTTGTTGTGCTCTCTCTCATTCTCTCTCTCAAAAATAAATAAAATCTTAAAAAAATAAATAAACTAGAGAGTCAGTATAAACCTACAACCTAATATGTGTAAATACATATAAATGTAACTGGACAGAAATGACCATGGTCCTTCACTATATACAATATTTACGATGCCAAACAGCAATTATATTTGCCAAGATATTCACAGTTCATCATTTTATGAGATAAAATGTTTAACTATAAACACTTATTAATCAATGCAATATTTATTGAACATACTTTTTAGATTGTAAGATATACTGATAAACAAATGCCACTGTGTACTCATAAGGAGCCTACAACCAAGTGGGAACAAAAATACGTAAGTAATTCTAATTTGTGAGATAGCCTATCAGATAGGGATTTATTCAGGATACCACTGGCGCACCTTATGCCCGGCTCTATTTTTCAGGAAAGATGTTAAAGATCAAGTGATATTCAAGTAGGACCTAAGTAGGCATGAGGCCCTAGAACAGAGAGGGTGTGTCAGTCAGGAGAAGACATGTCTACATGGACCGGAGAAGTACGGTTACAACATAGATTTAAAGTCCTATTAAATCAGACTTAATATGGAATTTGGCTTTCATCTTGATGTTGAGATATATCACTGAAGGAGAGAGACATAATCACATTTCAGTTTAGAAAGATCATCCTGGTTCAAGTATAAAGAATGTTTTAGAGGGAATAATGGAATTAGACCAGTTCAGATGAAAAACGATACTGTCTTACCCTGTGGTAGTGATGGAAAAGAAAGACAAAAAAAATAAATTTATATCTCAACTTATTCTGTTATGACTATTGTTTTGTAATAGACTTTATAGATGCTACTTTTAAGATATTCTGTTGTTATGAGGAGCCATTTATTTATAGATCTCCTTGTATTATTTGTAATATTGTACTTACGTCTTAAGCACAGATTCTCTACACATCTCAAGTTTCCACATTGTTTTATCTATTAAGACGTTTATCTTTATCTTCCAAATGTGACTAAATACTATTCCTAAAGTCCTGTAATATTCCATTCTTGTGTACACATTTATATTTTTGTGCTGAAAGATACATGAAAACAAAGGCTTAGATATTTGAGCTTACTGATTTGAAGAAATGATAACACGAAAGGAGAGGTAAACAGAGGATAAGAAAATGTAAAATATGTATTGTGGAAACAGACATGTTATCTGAAATGTGGCTTGTCTGAGGGAAATACAGATTTTAAGAGGCACGTGTGAAAAATGCTAAAAGACATGATTACATACCAATCTAAATTATTTTAACTAGTGCCTACTCATAAAAACACCATCATTTGAATCCTATTATGGATTTATGATTTTCCTAAACTGAAATGCGATAGCGGTCTCTTTCAGTGATAACTCTCAACATCACGACGAAGGCTGTATATGTAGGTACACACGTATATACATTTATATACATACACATATATATGTAAATTATTATCTCATTGCTCTAACACTATATATATATAATGGGCTTGTTATTCTAGAAAGCAGTAGAACAGACATTTTATTCAATTAGAAAAGAGAAAATGAGGTTTGGGTACTGATTCCAGTGGTTAGGCAAGACACGTAACCTCTTTGGGCATCAACTTCCTTATCTGTAAAATGACAAAACATACCCTACTATGTATCTCTTGTGTAAATATATGAAAATGAGATGGTAGTTTTGAAAGTGGTTTTGAAAAACATGGCCAAGGGGTTCAGTAATGATTCAATGTAGGGAACGACCTTTTTTGAAGGAGTCAGAAAGGTAGGGGGAACAAAATTCATTCAGAATTAATAGGAAAACTAATATTTATTGACTGGCAGGCTTTTAAGATTACAGAAAGAACCAATTTTACATGAATACTATATCTATTCCTATGAAACTTCTACAGAATATAGGAATTCATAACGTTAGATATTTTCAAGTTTTGTGTCAAAATAACTTCCTTACTATTTCTTACACATTTCCCATACACATATGCTTCACACATGCTCCCTATTTTTCAGATACGGTCAATGTTTTCACTACATTAACATTGTTATTAGAACTATTTTCTAGGTCTGTCGATAAAATTGGCCTCACACATTGATAACATATTTTTGTAATTACATTGTAATTTTCACTAGTAATCCTAGCTTTTTTGAATATACAATTCATTTCAACTTATTATATCATTGCTTTAACACTTCATACACATCTTGAGACATTTAGGCCACAAAAGATTAGATTTACTATTAAAAGAACCAAATATAAATAATTCTCAATTACTTACCCAAATGGAAGACTCAAATAACATGTATAGTCTAAATGTGCAAATAATCAGAATATACAGATTCTCTACCCTCCTGCTACCAAATGTATCCCTGAGTTGCTGTCAGAAGCAGGGTTTACAGTGTTGTGCTGTAATTCCTACTTGTCAAGACACCAATTAAAAACAAAATGATAAAAACTCAGTGAGAGCTAAGAGTGATAAACAAAGTGCCACCATAATTTGCAAATTGTAAAATGTGCTTTTGAAAACATACTAGTTGGCTTAGCATGTAATGTGTAACAGCAGTATTGGTTTTCTCTCTTCACTGCTAGGTCAAGTCACTGATGGAAGTGGAAGCCTGCAAAGCCAGAGATAGACCTTCAGTTGGGGTCCATGTAAAGAGTGTGGGAAGGCTTTCTGGAGCCTGGGGGATACCTCTCCCCACTGGCTAACACCCTTTGCTCTGTTACCCTTAGCCTGAGATTTTACCCAAGTCAACATTCACTTAGGTGATTAAGTGCAAGTATTTCCAGGAAGCCTAAGCAAAATACGATAGCCATTCCAACCTCAAGGAAGTCTCCCTCTTAGCTTTGATTAATCCAAAAAAAAAAAAAAAAAAAGAGGTAAAGTTTTTGGTTTAAAGCAGAAGTGAACTTGGAGCACTGGGACATTTTTCAGAGAAGAGAAGCCTGGTAAATTCTGGTAACCAATGGGAAACATAAAACATAGAAGTCAGGGGAGAATGAAAAAGATGATACCAGGGTGTAAATAAACACAGGAAATGGTAGAGAAGAAAAAAAATAATAATAACTCTCATCTCTTAAACTTTGTCCAGAGCAGTCCCAATATATTCTATGTAGAGAAAATACAGGAATGTGCCAATGTGTATGGAAGATCAGTGCTCCCCCTGTGTGGTGCATGATCTTGCCTGATCCATGGCCTAAATAACTGGGTGAATCCTAAAATCTCCTCCACTCAGGGAAAAAGGTGGAGTGGCACATCAGACGTGCACATCTTCACAGCCTGGAACCTCGAGGTGGTTCCAGAACACTTTTCTCCTTTACTTCCGCGTTGGCCCAGTTATCCTGTTCTATCAATACTGATAACAGAATATACTCAGAGAATCACATAAAGATGAACTCTCCACCATGAAGGTAAGTCAAAGTAACACAAAAACACATATGGTTGTCAGAGTGGAACACGTGTCTTTTTCTAGCTGGATACTTGGTCTCTCATAACAAACTTGCAGACTATCAAGGATATAACAATATTTGAAGGGTCATGTTGGGAAAATAAGATTATACTTTTGGAGAAAAAAATTTAAAAATATACACAGATGCAGCATTTCCCAATCACTGTGCCATAGATAAGCTAGCTCTGAGAGTAATTGGTCAGGGGCTAGAGTAGCCTGAGCCACTGGGTCACTGTCACACCATGGAAAGAATCTCCTTTTATACTAGGCTGTCTTACAAAAATGCCTATTTTCCGGTAGTGGCATAGTACCAATAAAATATGTGTTTATTGTTGTTGTTCCCCATTCCCACACTGTTTTTTTTGAGAACAGGTGAGAAAACACTGTTTACTTAAATTATAGCCCATCCATAGTACACCATGGAATATAAATAAGGAAGAAAACATGCTTGAGGGAGCCTTCTGTGTAAGGATATAGAAAGCATGCCAAGATGTAATTTTAGATGACTAAAATAAATGTGCAAACCATGCTGCTATGTCTGAATAATAAGAACATAAAAACACCAAAACTAATTTATTAAATTAAAAAACACACAGAACTGTACACACTATAGGACTTTTGCTGAAGTTGAAGGGTAACACATCTGAAAAGTTAACACCTTCCAGAGAGTCTTTCAGTAAATTCAGTAAATTCAGAAAATTCCTATCCTCAAGTCCCCTGCCTTTGAGAGTGCTTCTTATTTCTAACTTCTGCCTTAGAATCTCCAGCCACCATTAGGACAATCTCCTCCTTCCTAGCAAGGCTAGACTTACCCTGACACAAATCCCTTATGTCTTCAGGATGTAACACTAGGTCTGCATTATCATCTAGAACAAGACCCTTCAGTGGCAGTTGTGCTGCAGGTTTCCAATTGGTCATTTTGCCATTATCTTTGGTCCTTCATGTACCTCCAAATGATATTAATTGTGGGGCAATGGGTTTGACACTGTTAATTTCAAAGAAGCATGTAAGTTAGGCATGAAAGGCACTTAAAACATGGTTCTTTTAGAGTATAAGGGTAAGTTATAGACCTTCATCTTTTATTTATTGGTAACCATTGAATAAGATGTGTGTGTGTGTGTGTGTATATATATATATATATATATGCATATATGCATACACACACACACACACACACACCCCTCTATATGTCGCAAAGATTAATACTGATCCTTATCCTGAAGTCTCCAAACTGCTTACTGAAGTCAGGCAGATGAGATGAGAAGGGATTAGAAGATATCAGAAAAGAGATGAGAAGGGGAGGGGAAAGAGAGAAGAGAAAGTGGGAAGAGAGAGAAAAGAGAGGAGAAAGAAGAACACAGCTCCCAGTGGAACAAGCCATGTGTAAGAAGCAGGCCATGCAGTGAGAAGGAAATGGGCAGGAAAACTCCATCAAGAAATAACTCTTCAGCTTCACTCCCTGCTGCCATGTGGAAATGAGGACCAGGTTTCCAGAGCTTCCAGTTCTTCCACAAAAGCCAGGAATCCTCATGAGCAATTTCTCACATGTTGACTCAAAATAGCTAAGACTTGTACAGACCAAACATCAAATTTCTGTGAGGAGGATTTAGTCAATGAGCAATGAGTGTGACCCTTGGTCCAAACAAATAAGAAGGTGGGGAAGTACTTGCCTAATTGCTCAATCATTGGCCGTTATCTCTGAATACCTGACTTAGTACAAACTTTCTAGATTCTACAGCATTGCTTCTTCCCCTTCTTCAACTAGCTACTTTCAGATCATGTTGCCTCCCCCTACACACACACACACACACACACACACACCCCAAAACACAAATTGAGGCTAAGAAAGGAGTCTACTGATGAGCCATGCACATGTCTCCTAAAGCTACACTATTCCAGTTACAAAGAACCCTGAAGGAAACTTCTACCTGACCTGATCAAACTTTCTATCTTATCCAAAACTGATTTCCCTGCCAGGCTCACTGAGGAAGCAGAAGGAGGATTCCTCTGTTATTTAAGTGGGTCCTAAAACTATTCTCTCCTCTACCTACCCTTTCCATATGAGTTCAAGCTCTCATTACTTCTCATCTGGTCTACTCTTCAATTTACATGAAGTTTATCACCACCCTATAACTCAAACTTTCCACTGTTGACTATAGCCTTGCTTATGCCTTAGACATCACCGTGGACATGCCAAAGTCACTCTCTGCATTGCCTTGGACTTTCTTACGGTTATCAGCTGTGCCCATAGGCTCTCAGGCATGCTCTGTCCACCCCTTATACTCATCCCCAGACTTAAATCCCCCTTAACATTGATCCTTGAAATTGGTGTTTCAATAAAAATCCATTCAATCACAGTCAGGATTATTTAAGTTGAAAATAACGTGACTGTGACAATGACAATTTAGTGAAAAGCGTTAACATCAGAGACTTGATGAAAGATAGAAGGTAAGATTTTTAAAATGTGACTCTGATTACTCAATATTCTTTATGCCAAATTTATTTTTTTGTTTTCATTCACATAGGACTGATGTTATACCTATCTAAGAACATGGTTGTAAAGATTACAACCTTAGAAGGAGGAATATATGTATGTATTCTTTTCTTTTTTTAAAGATTTTATTTATTTATTTGATAGAGATCACAAGTAGGCAGAGAGGCAGGCAGAGAGAGAGAAGGAAGCAGGCTCCCTGCTGAGCAGAGAGCCCCATGCAGGGCTGGATCCCCAGGCCCCTGGAATCATGACCTGAGCTGAAGGCAGAGGCTTTAACCCACTGAGCCACCCAGGTGCCCCTGCATGTATTCTTTAATATTTATAGGAGTTATCTTCTGAAACCTTTGAATACCACCAGTATCGAGGACAAAGAAATGTTTTGACAGGCTCTTGGATTTCTCTTGTTGTATTTCTATCAAGAATTTTGTTTCCACTGCATGTCCTCACACCACAAGTTAACTACCTTTTCAACATTCTTTACAGTCTTCTGCATGACAAAAGATACCATAAAGGAAACTAAAGACAAGCAAATTAAAAAGAAAATGACAAAACATTGAATAAGGTTAAATAGATAAAGACAAATAGCAAAGTCACTGAAAAACCTATACAATGGGACATAAAATAATGAAAAACTCTTATGAGAACACAGGCAATTCAATTAATAATCAGGACTGTACCGTAAAACAACAATGGGACTTTAAAAATCATCAATCAAATATCTTTCAGATAATTTTAAGTGCGTAAGGGTATAAAGAAATAGGCATTCCTAAACTGGGGGTGAAAATGAAAATTGGTACAACTTCTTTGGAAGGAAAATTAACTAATCAGGGAAATTAAATATGCACATACTCTTTGATACAAGATTCCATTTGCCAGCATGTACACCAGAGAAAAGTGTGTTACATCTTTAAATAGGCAAACACTGAGTGCTCTATGTGGCTGTCTGTAGGATAGTGAATAAATTTTAGTCAGATACACTATGGAATATCACATAGCCTTTAGAAAAAAAAGGCAGATATTGATATGGAGTGATAATTTAAAAAATCCAGATGCAAAAACTATTGGTAATTTGCTGCCATTTGTGTCACCAATAGTTAGTGGAAGAAAAAAGACTTAGGGTCACCTTAGAAACTATGAACTCTTCTGTAAATATCAATCTTAAAGCTTTGGGAATATTTATTGATCTTTATAATTTATAAGTAATGGGCACTGGATGCTAGATCATCTGATGATATTAGTTCATCAAATTCTCAAACAGTTCATGACTCAGAGAAGATGAATAATGTTTTTAGAGTTAACAATAAAAAGGGAGTACTGCATCTATCATACACATTTTGATTTTAGGATTTAAATGCCTTTTCTACTTCTCACAGTCAACACCAAGGCCTTTGATGCAAAGTAAATTGAGAGTATAATAATATTTACCATATAGGACAGTTATAGGAGTTTCTTAAGGTAATGTATATAAGTACCCAACAGATAATGTGAACCACAAGGCTGGTCTGTAGAAGGGTCTCATTATTTTGGTGAGTCATGCTAGGATCCCACTGACTCAGCATCTATCTCTAAAATAATGGTATTTATGAATTCAAGACGTATCTTTCATGAATAGCAAAGAGTTGCTCTACAACAGAAATAAAGATAGCACACTTTTGTTCCCATTGAACACCAAGCCAACTCTTTCCTTTCATACCTTATTTAAAACAGAAACATTGAAAGTCATAAAGCTGAGATGGCTGGTGGTTCTAAGGATCACTTAGAAAATGGATTATCAGAGGTTGATTCGACACTGACTGGAGACACTAAGACAACAGTAATAAACTAAGACATAATGGTCTTGGTAAGTAAGCTATCTGTGATTCAGAAACTGATAATCAAAAGTGCAGTTGTCAGTTACTATTACGGCAACTAAGTGATTTCCTCCAGGTCAGGTTCTATTTCTGATGGAGCATCATATATTATAAATGAAAAAATAATAACTAAACTTCCCTTCCCCTAACTTCCAGTTCCCTTCAAGGAAAAACAATAGTTTTATCTCCACATTGCTAAAATGAAGTCTCATTAAATACATCTGGTCTCTAGAACTTTCTGACGTGGTACTGTAAAAAGCAGTTAGGTTTCTACTATAAGAATGAAGGTAGGGTGCCTGGGTGGCTCAGTGGGTTAAAAGTCTCTGCCTTCGGCTCAGGTCATGATCCCAGGGTCCTGGGATCGAGTCCCGCATCAGGCTCTCTGCTCAGCGGGGAGCCTGCTTTCCCCTCTCGCTCTGCCTGCTTGTGATCTCTCTCTCTCTCTGTCAAATAAATAAATAAAAAATCTTAAAAAAAAAAAAAAAAAAGAATGAAGGCAATCGGTGGCCATAATTAGGATACAACTTATGTCATAACAATACCCGACATGGGGGGAGTAGTTACCCAGCATTCCTGCTTTTCCAGTCTTGGAAGCCAGTTTCAATAGATTCCAGTGCAGGAAAAGTCCTCCTGCATTTGACTATTATCTGTCTCCTGCCCAGATATCTTTCTGCCCAAACCAAAACTCCACTCAAGAGACAAATGCTACCAATCATAGAAAGTGAAAATTGAAAGCGTGGAAGTATTCCCCAATATTAATGTGCCCGAACAATCATATTTAATCGGTTCTCAAATCTATTATTTGTTCTGTCTACTCAAAGGAAGTTCTAGTGTAGCCATTTCAATTATGAACTTGCTTCTACTCAAAAAGTTTTATTATTCTGAGAAATTGCTTGAAAATAGCAGAAATGGTAGTGGGGAAGTGAAGGCTTGATAATACATTATAAAATTTTTAATAGTATAACTTATGTTAAAACTTACTCTAATAGACATTGCAAGATCACTTAGACATCATTTTATTTTAAAAACTGTATGTAGCTTTCTCACGGCTTTAGTGCCATTTCCAGTAAAATGAGATTTTCATGAAAGACATTAAAAATCATGTTGCATTTAAATGGTGATATTGTTTCAATCTTTCATCAGGCTAGGTCATTTTCATTCAGAAATTTGACATTCATATAGAACATTCTGCATCTTAAAAAAAAAAAAAAAAAGCCTACATTTGCTTCAATTTCCAGACTTAACTATTTTTGCATATGAGCAGAGTTCCTCTTTAGCCCCCTAAGGGAATCACACATCTTTCATTATTCTTTAAGGGCACCCTGTCCTGAAATAGCTCCCCTGAAAGTCTGACATAGTTATATAAAGAGCCATAAAATATCTTATTAAGGGATTTAATTTCACAATCGTTATTATGTAAATATGTATTTCACTTAGGTATAGAAATTAACCTACTATGCTTTTTCTTTTTAATACAGAAGGAGGTAGTCTGGAGAGATTTCAAGGAAACGCAAAGGCACAATTAATTTATTAGCAGTTCTTAGGATAGATACAGGAAGAGAAGCAGGTACTGTTAAACTTTCATCTGATACAAAGCAGGGATGAGGATATTTGTCCTAGAGGCAGAAGTAAGGAAATAGGAAAATGTAACGGCTTTGCTGATGATGTATCCTAAATACATGTTTTCTTATGGGTTTCCTTCTGAAAAATTTACTTTTCCTATAATTTACATTTGTAATCCTTGTTTCATTACAAAGCAATTTAACATATATTATGTCACTGGACTTTTACAGTATTGTACGTTAGCGTGAGTTTTGGCTATTTAACAACGAGGAAATGGAACTTAAGTGAACACCCATAGTTATATATGTAGTAAGCTGAAGAGCAGGGTTATGTACCCTATGTCTTGTGTTTCACTAAGTTTTTTCAGCATCGTGTTATTGTCTCAGGGAAAAAAAAAAAAAAAACCCTGCTTGTATGAGCCTATAAAAAACATTTTGACTCCCTTTGATTTATATTTGTTAGTATGGGCATGCATCAAATTTCCTTTTAGTGCACAACAAAATAAATCTAGAAGAGTAAGAATAAAATAATTCAAATTCCTAAAATTAACAGTGTATTTTTAAAAATCAAAATTCTATCAAAGTTGACACATTCACACACACACACATAGAGCACAATTTTAAGATACAAAGCATGAGAATTTAAATCTATCTCCCTTCTGTCTCTTGCTACCAGGAGAATCCCAGCCAAACAATTATATCTCCCTAGCAAAGATACTTGAACAGGATTTCTTTTTGTTCTCCTGCCCCTTATTTTTAACACAATGATTTTATCCTACATATTAGTTTCAACTTTTATCACTTAGCTCGACAAGTGTGCTTGCACTTGCACTTGTCACACACTCTTCATTTCACATCAACACAAGACTGTCCTTATTTTAATGGCTCTAACGATGTGTTAGAATTGATTTGACCAGTTTTCCCAGCACTGTTTATTAAAGAGACTGTCTTTTTTCCATTGGGCATTTTTTCACACTTTGTTGAAGTTTAGTTGACCATAAAGTTGAGGTTCCATTTCAGGGGTGTCTATTCTGTTCCCCTGATCTATGTCTGTTTTTGTGCCAATACAGTCCTGTTTTGAAGACTATGGCTTTGTAATGCAGCTTGAAGTCAGATATTGGGATGCTCCCAGCTTTGGTTTTATTTTTCAACAATCCACTACAACAAAAACTTATGATGTACTACATGCTGTCTAACTGAACATAATAAAGAATTGATTTGACCAGTTGGACATTTAAGTTGTTTCCAAATAAATCTTGCACAGATGTCATTTAGATAGTGTGTATGTTACTGAATGAATTCCTAGAAGGGGAATTATTAGGCAAAATGAATTATACATTTCAATTTTGAGAAATACTGCCAAATTGCCTTTGTTGTAATTGTATTAGTCTATATTTCCCCCAGCAAGGCATGAAATTGTATGCTTTCCTGACACCCCATTGGCACATTATGTTATTAATTTTATTAACTATATAATAGGTATATTACATAGCTGAGTTTTAATTTAAGTTTAGATTTTTCTCCACATGTATCTGGTCTTCCCAATCATTCATTGAACATTGTTCTGTTCCCCAGTTGATTCATATGGGTGCTGGACATGTTAAGAACATGAAATTCCTTAACTCTTAAAGTACAGAAATTACCATTTTTTCCATTTTATCTTTTGTTTGTAGATTTTTTTTTTAAAGATTTTATTTATTTGACAGGCAGAGATCACAAGCAGGCAGAGAGGCAGGCAGAGAGAGGGGGAAGCAGGCTCCCCGCTGAGCAGAGAGCCCGATGTGGGGCTCGATCCCAGGACCCTGGGATCATGACCTGAACCGAAGGCAGAGGCTTAACCCACTGAGCCACCCAGGCGCCCCTCGTTTGTAGATTTTATATGCAGCCTTATTTCTATGTAATTAAATACAGCTATTTATAGATTTTTGAGCTTTTTGTCATTTTAAAAAAGCTTTCTCCAGTTCAACACTATAACATTTGAGTTGAGCTTTGCTTTGGTCAGTTAACTAATGGTATGTTTTATATAAAATGTTTCAGGCAGATGAAAGAATTATCCTTCTGGAAAACTTAATATTTCCTATTTAAATTTTGAAGGTTATCTGAGATATTCAACATTTTGCTTTTTGCATGGTTAATATTCAAATGCACAGGCATTGGAAAACAGGCCTAATTGTTTCTAAAGCTATTTCTGGTTCTAAATGATAAAATACATCTTTGACATAAAGGAGGATACTTTTTTCTTCTTTCCAGTAGAAAGTGACAGCCTCCAAGTCATCCAGTAGTTACCCTAAAGGATCCACTATAATTAAGATGTACGAGATGTAGTTTACATCCCTTTGACCAGAATTAGAATTGTATTTGTCAAAATATTTTTCTTATGCTTATTCTAGCTACTGTATCATGAAGTAGATGGTGTAAAAGCGTTTCTGGTTTTGTATCTGTACTGAGATTATATAGTTTTCTGGTGAATTATTTCTACCTGTGGACTCAAAGCCTCATAATTAATCATATGTGAAAAACCTTTATGTTCTTGGTGACAGGAAACCATATATATGAGTGATTTATATGGTCCTATCCACACAAATATATATGCTCTTTTTATATTGATATATACATTTAGTCTAAAAAGTATTATGAGAAATACCCGACAGTAGTATTTTGAAGGGATATTCTACAGACTCATGGCTTTGCTCTTTTTTGAGAAAAGATTTTCCCTTTTTAAAAGGAAAGTAAACTATAATGCACATTCCCCTCTAAGGAAACTATCTGTGTAGTTAAATCAGAGAAAGAACATTTTGTAAGGTTTAGAGAACTCTTTTGGGATACTACAACATGGTCTTACAGTTAGGATATGTGAGTTAGTGTAAGTGAAGTAATTATTCAAAGCCCAAGGACTTAATGTGAATCTCCAGAGCAAGTCAAAGCACAAGAATAATTCTCAACATAAAATCAAAGAAAGGAATTGGGTTTGTATATGAATAAAATAATCAGACTTTAAAATTCCAATTTAGTTATCTAAATATTCTTCCTGTACCAATTGTAAATTGTATTCACTTACTTAAAATGTGTAATTCTACCCAAAAGGTAATTAGTCCCTATAATCTACTTAAATGATGCACTTTTAACCAAGATTTCAATTTCACTTGATGTCCCTGTAATAATGTGGAAAGTAAAATGGAAAACTCAAACATTTATCCCCCATGGAGCAATACAGAAGACCCTTAAAAAGAGACTTCAAATAAATGCCTTTTATTATAATGAATTGCTTTGAATAAAACAAATTTCCAGTGTTAAAGACATAAATGGAGATGCAGGAAAATGTTGACTTTTGCTTCTATTTTTATTATTACATATAGTGATAAGATTTTAAACAAGAGGAATAAAATCAAATATTTCAGAAAAATATAAAGTACTGAGCAGTAATTGCACATGGCATTGTTTATCCATGAGTGTGACTTGGTCAGGCTTTCAACCCAGGTGGGAAAAGCTGGAGAGTGGCTGTCGGTGGGGGTTTGGGGAAGACTGGTTGGATGATTGGCACCTACAACTCCCAGACATATCCCCACACAGGATTTAATACTGTAAATGTGATGGAACATTAACATTCCATAGCAGTACAGCTTTGACTTAAAGTGACTCTACCTTTGATGCACAACGAGATGGTTAATTGCAAGTACAGAAGAACCTTATTAGGCAGAACTTTCTTAGACAATGACTGACTATAGAGTAGTTTACCTTCCTCTTGGCCACAACTTTTTTATAAGCAAAAGGCCTCCTAAGTCCCTAAAGGTGTGGCTAGTACCCACTGCTTTCTTCTAGGCCAGCCCATTTCCTCTACTCAATTTCCAGATTAAATCTTATCTTTCTTTGGGATCAAGTAAGTGAGCTGTAGGTAATATATAAAAGTACTGACTCGAGAACAGGTGGATAGCCAGTGAAGGCAAGGGTTTGCCTGGAAGGAATAGAAAGAAAATACAGAGTCTCTGAAGGGATGCCTGTGTGGCTCATTTGTTAAGCATCTGCCTTTGGCTCAGGTCATGATCCCAGAGTCCTGGGATCACCCTGCATGGGGCTCCATGCTCCGGGGGGGGGAAGCCTGCTATTCCTTCTTCCAACACCCCCCACTCCCCCGCCTTTGGTCCCTCTCTTGCTGTGTCTCTGTCAAATAAATAAATAAAATCTTTGCTTTTTAAAGAGTCTCAAAAAAGTTAACACACTTTATTTTTTTTTAAATAATTTATTTATTTGATAGACAGAGATCACGAGTAGGCAGAGAGGCAGGCAGAGAGAGAGGAGGAAGCAGGCTCCCTGCTGAGCAGAGAGCCCTATGCAGGACTCGATCCCAGGACCCTGGGATCATGACCTGAGCCAAAGGCAGAGGCTTTAACCCACTGAGCCACCCAGGTGCCCCAAGTTAACACACTTTAAATGTGAATATACTTACTTTTTAAAAACTGTGACTGTCTAAAATAAAAGATGCTTTTCTGTGTGACTTTGGGATAATTATCTTTTATAAGAAAAAAAAAAATCAAAATCTGCTCATGTGTTCCCAAGAACCTGTACTTTGGTAATTAAACATAGTAGGGCTATCTGAATGAGAAATATTTTCAGTTATTAGTTCACAAAGTAACCTTAATTTCTTTTTGAGTGAAGTTCATATTTTTTAAGTGAGATATGCGTAAAGCACTTTACAGTGATGTATAAAAACTATGTTGTATGGCACATCTGATTGCTGTCAAAGCATTAAATCCTAGTCAATCACCATATCACTTTTTAGGTTTACAGGTCTCATATGTTGGAGGTTCTCAGAATAACAAAGGTTTTCAGCAAGATCCAGGAGAATTATGGAGGTCCTCACATCAGACAGGTAGATAGCAGAATTACAAAAATCACATTTGGACAGTCAGGTCCTTTTCTCAGTTTGCAACGTAAGTTTGCCACAGGCTAAATAAACAATTCTACCATTTTATGTTGCAACCATGTAAGCTATTTTCCAAACTGAACTCTGAAAGGGACACTGATAATAAGCATACTGGAAAACAAACATAATCTGGGCCTATTTCAGGTTAAATGGAATTTACAGCCACCTTACCAAGGAAGTGCTGAATCCTTTGCTTTCTTCTATTTCGAGAATGCAAATATTGACTTCGATGTTTGTATTGATCATTAAAGTGGGAAAATCACTACACCTCAATTTCTTTTGATGAAATATGAATATACCATTTAGAATACTAGGTTATCCTTTCACATCCTATGTCCTACCAACGTCCTTACCCTTTTTTTATCTGGTTGGTACAGAGAAAACCCAGAACACCACTTGTTTTAATATTTTAAATATAAGACTTGAGGTAACAGAATCTCTGAAAAGCCAGGCCTTAAAAGGCATAAAATTGCAAGTCATTTTAATATAGATCTTTATCCCCAAGATGATTTTGATGATAAGGTTTGTTATCATTCCTTGGATGAGTGCTGTATGCCAGGTGTTTTGCTATGTGCTTTTCATATGTTAACTTCTCTCACCTAGCCAACATCACTCTGAAATCTGTCCAGATTTGCTTTATTCTAAAAATGAGGAAAAAAATCAGCCATAGATAAGTTTAACTGATTTGTTCAAAGAAGCCCAGCTAGTCACCCCAAGGAAGCTTCTGTGTTCGAACTGGGATACAGTTCCAATGCCCCTGCTCTTCTTGAATAAACTACAACACCTGTATGTAATCTTTCTTAGGAATTCAGTTATTCCTCCTGACACTGAGCGGGGTCAGCCTTGTTCCCACTGCTGACTTTTACATTACAGAATTAGTGGAGATATTTGGGGCCATCAGAAAACACAACATGATGTCTGTTTGCCAATGTGTAAAGGAGAATGTCCACATTACTAGCAAAATAATAAAAACCCCGTGTACCTAATCCACTGCAAATAATACTGACAGGAGACAATAAACCATGGGAATTGATGTGGGATTGGAAGATAAAAATTTCTCAGTAATTGCTTTGTCAACCCCAGAGTCCCATGAACCACTCTTTGCAGTCTGGTCATAAGGGGCTCCCACACCCTGTCAGCTACCAGGCAGTACCACGGACAGGGATGGGAGGTCCACCCACTACATGTTCCATAGCAGGCATCAGAACACCTATGTGCTGGTAAATATTTGTTAAATGCAAGAAGGACCTAGAATTAACTAAATCAAGCATTAGTCAAATGAATAGCAGTATTTCCCATCTGCAAAGTCTTTTTCATTAAATTATTGTTTATATATGATGTTACTTCATGCCAACTTCCTGAAGTAGAATTCAGATAGTATCAGAAACACTGATTGAGGACTTGATATGTACCTATTACTCCCCTGAGAACTTTCCATGTATCTTATTTAATCTCTACAACATATGAAGGATGTACTATTAACATTTCCATCTCTCAAATCAGGAAACCAGGCACAGCAATGTTAGTAATTAGATCATACCCTTTCTAAGTGAGATAATCAATTAAAAGATCCAGGTATTTTAATTTGAATAATACTGTAAGCTTATGTTCTATGCCCTAATCTCCTTTTACCAAATTCTACAAATAAAAATTTAATTTGCAATACTGTAAAAAATCATTGAAGTACATGTTTGATTTTTAAAATGAAGTGCTTCTATTATTTCAATCCACATTACTATTATAAAGCTATATTTAAATAAAAATAATCCTCAAAAATGTTAACGAGTTTACCTAAAGACCACTCCTTCAATGATCTGAGCTAATCATCCTGCTTGGCCACTCCCTGACCTCTCGATTTCAAGAAATACAAGTTCTAGATGAAAAAACGTATTGAAAACATGCACCTAAGTGGGGATTGAAAGCAGGCATATTTCACTTGATCAGCTACACAAAGTAGCAGGGATTATGTGATGTTTCTACATAGACCCTGCCCTGTTAGAAAAAAAGTTGTATTTTTTAACTATATTTTGTGATTTTACGAAAGGAACATTATCACTATTTTTCTTCCTCTCTACTTCTCTCAGCTTCATTCTCGCCACTAATACTAATTACAGGATGGCTGAATTGCTATCACATGTGATTAACTTCAATGGCATTTCTCTCTCCTCCACTTCAGACATCCTTTCCTTTCCTGGAGTTCTTCTTAAGGCCACTTAGGACATCAGTGACACCTACAGAGAATACTAAAGCCAAACTCATTAGGAAAAATGAGTGGTGGAGAGAGCCACTGTAGACAGGGAAGTCAACTGGGGAAACTCAACAACAAAAAAGGTAGAGTTGAAGCAAATGAAGATCGCAGCTGTGCCCCCACATCCCTTGGGGGCTGTGGGAAGGATGAAGTAGGAAATGCTTTAAAAAAAATTACACTGAATTTTAAAAAATTGTTTAACACTATTTAATCCTGTTTAAAGCATAACAGAGGGTATCATTAAAAACTTCTCTTGACAAACAGCTGTGTTTTGGAGCTTTGCTACTTAGAAATGTAACAGTGGAAGATGTGGGGGTGAGGAGGGTTTGGATTTCATGTGAGCATTCAGGGAAAAGAGAGCTGAGTACTGGGATAAGGCAAAAGGAGAAAGCTTGAGAGAAACAGCAAGATGATGGTGGACTTGGTAGGACATGCCAACCTCAGTGGCCTCAGCTAGCACCCTGAGGGGCAGCTTCTGAGGCAGACTACAGGAGAGGGATGAGATAACCAGTCCCTACAGATTCAGTGAGGACTTGGTCTCCAGTTCCGAAATTCAGAGGTAAACCAGTACTGCTGTGTTCTCCATTAATGGGTTCTGGCACATGGCTAAGAGCAGAACTACTGCATAGGAAAGACTTGCCCGGGACTGTGCACAGCCAAGGTGTACTTGAAAGTAAATCCATCTTCATAAACAAGTAAGAAAAAACAAATTCCAGTCATAGTGCGTACATTAAGACTAGACTTACATCTTATTTTCACATTTTAAAAATATTTATTTAGTTAAGAGAGAGTGAGAACAAGCAGGGAGAGGGGCAAAGGGAGAGAGAGAAGTAGACTCCCCGCTGAGCCTGGAGCCTGATGTGAGAGGTTCAATCCCAAGACCCTGAGATAGTGACCTAAGCCAGTCAGATGCTTAACCAACTGTGGTATCCAGGCGCCCCCTCACGTCTTATTTTAATGCCCTGTTGTCTTGAAAGGGAAATGTATATATGTTTAATCCATATTTACCTTTCTACTTAATAAGCAGCTATTTTTATATAGGTAAACACTTCAAATTTTAATAAACTATGGCCATATAAAGGAAGCTTTCTCAGAGCATTCATTTTCTTTGTCCATCAAGCAGATAACTCATTTAGTGGAAAGTAAGCCAAATTGCAGCCTTAAGCACAAGCATGGTCCTCCAGTATTTATGTTCTCTGAATGCATATTAATCACATATTACAGTCTCAAATGGCTACTTGGACCAGGCAAGTAATATATGAATGAAATAAGCCAAGATAAGAAAAATTGCAGTTGTTGAGATCTATGGTAAACTGATGCCTACTTGCCATGGCTAAAAGGATTCACCTCCAAAAGATTTCTGCCCTGCATTAAGTGAACTCCATGTTGGCAAATCTCACAACTTTCAAGAGAAGCCAGGTTACTATAAGAGATTTCCCGATTTTTAAATGTTATTCAATTAAAAAATACCATAGAAGTAAAAACAAAAGAATACAACTCTCAACAGTCATTGCAATAGAAATACATCTGCTGAATGAATTTGACTCACAGGCTGCCAGTTTATGACTTCTGATCAAATTTTTGATGTTATCTTTGGGAGGCTGGAGAAAGGAAGATTCAATTTGAACAGAACCACATGTAGTTTTGCAAGAGAATTTGCAGACTTCAAAGTATGCACTCAGACCACTGCCCAAGGGAAAAGGAAAACTAAAATAAGATACATTAAGGTTAATACTCAAAGGAAGGAAAAGTCACTCCTTTGCTATCATGTAGACATACACTCCATATGATTGCTGGCTGTAAGACCAAAACAGTCTGAAAGACTAAACCAGAAAGATAAAAAGAATAGAAACAAAAAAAAATAATCTTTCAATTTCTTATAGACAAGGACTAGAAACCTAATGACAATAAAAATAACAAACAAACTCACCCAGTGACTTCCCTAAGTATTACCAGGCAAACATGGGCATTAATCACAGTTTCACTGTGATTACTGAACTGCAGATTTTACAAAAGTATATTTCCTGCAATAAAATTTGCTTAGTCTTAGCACTAGTTGTAAATTACATTTTGTTTAGATGAATTCCTGAGTTCTCTGTACCTAAATTTCTTAATGAATGCAAATAACAAATAGTTTACCGTATGTGCTTGCTTTGAAAAATAGATATAAATAGTAATATGTAATATTACAATTGTAATGTAATATGTACAGTAATAGTACATTTTATGTACTATTACATCTTATGTAATAGTACAGAGGCGATGGACATTGGGGAGGGTATGTGTTGTAATGAGCACTGGGGATAATAAAAGACTAATGATTATGGAGGCACGTATTGCATGGAGCACTGGGTGTGGTGCATAAACAATGAACTTTGGAACACTGTAAAGAAATAAGATAAAATGGAAAAAAGTAAAAAATAAAAAAATAAAACACCACTGCCCATAGATTAAAAAAAAATTAAAAAACTGATGAATCACAGAACTGTACCCTGTGAAACAATTAATACATTATATGTTAAATAATTGAACTTAAAAATGTTTTAATAAAAAAATAAAATGTAATAGTACATTTAAAACCATATTATGCATGGTAAGTATGTCCTATCTACTGGTGAGTTTATTACTGGAGAACATAGCAGGTGCCAAAGAAGAATGTAAATATAGTTATTGACCTACTGTGTCAGTGACAAAAGATTAGTCTTTTTTTTCCAGCAGGCTGGAATTAGCCTTGCTGAAAATATTCATCCCATACCAAATTAGACTACACATTGTATTTCTGTCACTGAATGTTTTCCTTGGTGGTTGTCTGAGTAAAACAAATTGGATGTAGGTTCAAGGTATATCATTCAGGCACCTTCTTTCAAAAGTAATTAGGGTCTTACTCACTTGAAACCAGATAATTACATTTAATGTAATCTTAAAAGAGCCCCCAAGGATTGTTTTCCATTGGTAAATGAATAAGAAATGGAACAAATTGACTTTCATGGTCTGGAAAGTTTAGAAGAACTAGGAAGAGAAAATATTGCTGAATCTAAAATTTAGTCTCAAAAGACTACTAAAGGTAAAATATATATTTTTTCTTTTCTCATGTAACCCTCAAGTGAAAGTGGCACAAGGAAGGATGTTCCACAAAGACTCATTTAGTGATCACCTTAGAATGGTTCTATACTAGACCGCCAACCAAATGAGAGCTAGACAACACTCATCCCCTTAGTTCAATTCATTCAGGAAAAAAGTGTATCTTTAGATATCTCAATGTGCTCCATGCTAGCATATCAGGATAATAAGATTTCATTCCTAAATCAAAATATAGATGGAGACCGGTTACTGCCTGACCTAAACCAGGCCAATTGTGACTAGAAAATAAATTCACTACCAGCCCAAGAACTAGGTTAGTAGATACACAAAGATTTTAGGAGTAACATCATAAAATTAGAACCGAGGAGGTCTTGAAGGGAGAAAAAAGGGTTTGGTAATTACAAATGGATAGAAATGCTGATAATGATAAGAAAAAAACAGCAATTTCCAGAACTGAGCAATCTTTCCCCTATTCAAGTATTTCTAGAAAGTGAATCAAGATGCAGTTATGAATATGTTTTATACCACAAAACATAATTATATTTAATTGATTTTTCTTATTATTTTTCTATGTTTAGTGTAAGAAAAAAATTGTACTAAATCACTCCAGTTAGTGTTTAATTAAGTCATATCAATGTTTCAGTCTCTAAAGGTACCCTACTAAAATAAACAAATTTTTTTTTATTTCTTTTCTTTTCTTTCTTTCTTTATTTTATTTGACAGAGAGGGATCACAAGTAGGCAGAGAGGCAGGCAGAGAGAGAGGGGAAAGCAGGTTCCCTACTGAGCAGAGAGCCCGATGCGGGGCTAAATCCCAGGACCCTGAGATCATGACCTGAGCCAGAGGCAGAGGCTTAACCCACTGAGCCACCCAGGTGCCCCTAAACAAAATTTTTGAATTAAAAAAAAAAAAAAACCCTATTTTAATTATTTTAAATTTCACTCTGTCAATTCCTAAAATGCATTCAGAAATTTACATGAAAATTATTTCAATGGCCACCCTGGCTTAAATTTCTTTTATTTTAAAATATATACTTTTTAAAATATATATTTCTTACTTAAATCTATTTATTGGAATTATAATTAACATTCAAATACGTTAATTTTTAAAGATGCTCAAATATGCCAGTGCTCCTATTTTGTTCCTCTGGGTAGGTATTTGAAATACATTTCCATGAATTTAAAGGACCCTTTAAATTGTGAAAATATAGCTATTTTCTACTTTCAAAACTTGGTGCTGCTTATGACCCTTTTTAGCTGAGTACCTTCTAAGTGGTAAGCCTGTCACACTTCACACATGTAATGGACGTCCCGTGGATAAAATCATGATGCTTCATCTTCCTGAAGCCTTCTCTTCTCTCCTGAGGGAACCTCTAATGGGGTGACTCCTCTCTGGGGTCTTGCATGTTTTTTTGTTTTTTGTTTTTTTCCAATTTCCTCCATATGATACACAGCATATTCTTATTCTGCTGGTTTTCTTTTTTTCTTTTTTAAAAATTCTGATCTAGAATTTGGCCTACTGTAGTGTATTTCACTTATAAGACTCTCAACAATTCTAACAGATTACTGAGGTTTAATTGACAATTAACCACACATGCTGAAGGATACAATTTGGTTAAGTTCTGAGTATGTAAATAAATATGTATTTGTCAAATTCTAAAAAGATATGTTGAAATCTGAACCTTTGTTTCTTCAGGATGTGACCTTATTTGGAAATAGGGTAACTGCAGATGTAATTAGTTAATAAAAGGTCATATTGGAATTCCAATATGATTGGTATTCTTTGAAGTGGGAACTTTAGAAAGAGACACAGACGCAAAGAGAAGGTGGCGATGTGAAGATGGAGGCAGAGATTACAGGGATGTTGCCACAAACTAAGAAATACCCAGGACTACCAGTGACTGGAAGAAGCAAGGAAGGATCCTCCCCTAGAGACGGCAGAGGAAGCCTGCCCCCGGAACACATTGATTTTGGATTTCTAGTCTCCAGAAGTGAGGTAATAAAATTCTGTTGCTTTAAGCCAACCAGTCTGTGGTAGTTTGTTATAGTAGCCCTAGGAAACTAATATAATTTGCAGTCAGGAAACTGGCAACAAAAAGAGCAAACAAATGAATCCTCTCAAAAAGTTACATAATCCCTTTCCCATTGACACCTCCCTAATACTCACCCCATTCCCATGAAACCACTGAACATCTTTCTATCACCATAGATTAGGTTGCATTTTCTAGAATTTTACATATATTTTACATAAATTTATAAAGATTCTAGAATTATATAAAATATATTATTATAGACATATGGTATGCACTGGATTCTTTCTGCAGAATTATTCTGAGATTCATTCATGTTGTCGTCCATTCATGTGCACATTCATTGTGTTAACAATGTATATATAGGGTGATATATACCCTATATATACGTTGTGTTAACAAATAGTATTCCATTACATGAATTTACCACAATTAGTTCATTCATTCACCTGTTGATATACACTTAGATTGTTTACAAAATCTTGGCTATCACAAATATACCAGCTATATGCATGTACACATCTATGTATGGGATTATACTTTTATTTCTCTTAGATAGATTCATATTTGTGGAATAACTGGGTCGCATAGTAGATACATGTTTAAAGTATAAAGGAACCAAACCGTCTTCCAAAGCGTATGAGAATTCCAGTTCCTCCACATCCTTGTCCACACCGAGTATGTGTATTAATTATGCTTTGTTATTTTCTCTATATTATAATGTTTTGACATCTTTTGGGACCCTTAAGACTCGGGAAGAGACGGCCTTTCCCAGAGCTCGTTAATTCCTGAAGATAATGACAACTTTCCCTACAAGCATGTTTTCACATACAAAGCAACCAGTCTACCATCTATGCCCCCACTAGCTCCTATCTAGCTCTCCCACACCAAGCCAATACAGTCATCTCCCTTACCTGTGGAGGACTTGTTCCAGGCCCCCCAATGGATGCCTGAAACCACGGAGAGTACCGCACCCTCTACATACAATGCCCTTTCTTATACATAAGCACCTATGACAGAGCTTAATTTACAAAGGAAGCACAGTAAGAGATTCACAACCATACCTAACAAAAAACCCAGAACAATTATAACAACATATTTAAATAAAAGCTCATGAATGTGGTCTTTCTGTCCCCATACCCCTTATTATACCGTACTCACCCATCTTCCTGCGATGTGAGACGACAGAACACCTACAGCAGCAGAGGCAGTGAGGTGAAGGACGCGGGTACGCTCCGACGCAGCGTGCGGCGACCAAGGCTTTATGTTCTGATTGTAAAGGAGAAGGGGCTACAGCTGTTTGCGGACCACAGCTGACAGCGGGGAGACTGAAACCGCGGATAAAGCAACCACACGCGGTGAAACCACAGAGAAGTGAGAACTCTCGTGTTTCCCCAGCCCTAAATGGTTATCAGGCAAGAAGAGACCACCTCTGTGGCCCCAAACCCACCAGTTATTCGAATTAGCTGATCCTAAATTGTTTACTCTTCCTGGCCTTGTCTTTCCTGAGGGAACTCCAGTGAGGCTCTGGCAGAAATGCCTTCGTTTGGGGATTTACACTCTATTATTAAAAGAAAGTCTTTGGTATTAATTATTTGTTGTTGTTGTTTTTTCCAAAAGATTTCCCTACTTCACTAATCTGTCCTACCTCATCATCCTTTTTTGATAGGATAGAGAGTTCTTGCACAGCAAGGATGGTTGAAAATATGGTAGCTATTAATGAGACTACCATTAAACTGGCAAGGTAGAAAATCAATTTTTGATATATATATATATATGTAGATAGATAGAGATAAATATATTTCTATAAATAGTTTTGCTGTTATATATTCCTAATCTCTGACTGCTGAATGCTACATGAATCTCTCACTTTGTTTTCTTGAAACAGAACATAATTTAAAATAAATTTTTTCTTTTCCTTTTTTTATTTTGTAGCTGGTCTGTGATGTCTTTTAGCTTGAATGAAGTTTTGCATAGAGAAAACATTTATTAAAAAAAAAAAAACATTTATTCCTTTATCTGTATATCCACACAGAGATTATAGCTTTAAGGGTGAGGTGGGGGTGGAGGGGCAGAGGAAGAGGGAGATGACTGCTTAATACTTCCATTCCCTGTTTAGTATTCCATAGATTTAAAATTTTAACTTTTGCTCTTCATGGTTTTCTTCCATTTTCTTAGAATTAATTTGATATTATCTAACTCCTTTGGAATAATCAATTTTTAGCCTTTCTTTTTTTCTAATATGTACATTTAATGTAATACTTTCTGTCTAAACACAATTTTGCCTGCCGCTGCCAAATACTAGATTTTTTAAAATTATAATTCAGTACAAAATATTGTCTGTGGATTATTTATTTATAGCTTTACTAAAGCTTGACCTGTGGATTATTTAGTAATATATAGTTTTATTTTCAAATATATGGACATATTCCAGTCATCTTTTATGACTGAATTCCAGTTTAACTACATTGTGATCAAAGGACTTTCCGAATTATCTAGTACTTTAACATTTGTTGAGATTTTCTTTCTAGTCCAGGTTACAATAAATTTTTTTACAATAAATTTTTATTAATGGTGGTGTGAATTTCAAGAAAATCTGTGCATTTATATATTTTGTACTGCAGCTCTTCATAAATATCAATTAGGTCAAATATCTTAATAACTTTTATAGATCTTCTATGTGCTTACTGAATTTTTTTCCTGCTTGGTCTTAGTTATGAGAAATGTATGTTAAAATTTTCTTTATTGTGGATTTGTCCACTCCTCCTTTTACTTTTGTCACTTTCTTCTGTATATATTTGGGACTTAAATTGTTAGATGGATATAATTTTAGAATTTAGAAACATGTTTTTTCATTCTTTAGTTTTTTAGCACTTTAACTCTTTTCTGTATTTATTTCTAGGAGTATTTTCCTTCTTGAAGACCTCCTTTTAGTACCTATCTATTATTAGTGAATTCTCTTTACTATAATTTTCTGGAAATATATTTATTTCACCTTTATTTTGAAGGAGATTTCAAGTGGTTATAGAATTATATATTTTAAATTATTTTGTTTAAAACAGTAATCGCCATTTTAAAAATTGCTATTAAGAATTCCACTGTCAGTCTTATTTTTACTCTTTTGGATTGCAGTTAAGAAATATTGACTTCATATTATACTAACTTGACTACAAAGATAAAACTGTTGAAAAGCAGGAAAACTTCATAGTGAGAAAAAAACTATGAGGGGAAAAAACACCACAGAAAATACTTTTAGACAATTAAGTGACACTCACTCTCGACCAACGTTTGCAGAGTGGCTGGAATTTGATTATTAGCAGTCAGATGAAAGCAAGTAATGCTCCACTCTAACTTTGTCAGAATACCTTTCAGAATGTCCTTTAAGAGAAACTGGCTATTACATGAAACTAATTGCCACAAATGATGTTATAGTGTGAGTACAATTCAGCATGGATGTAAATTGACTCATACTCCAAACCTAAAACGAAAACAGAACTATGTGAATAACTAATATTTGATGAAAATAATTAATTCACTTATTAATCAATATCATTTATCAGTGAGGTAACAAAAGCTAATTTTCTTTCATTTTAATTCATTTGATGAGATATTTTATTAAATATATTTATATTATCAGCCATAAATATTGATTTTTAGGGAAGATACAATGAAGACATGGATATTACATAAGAACACAAACCCTATGAGACTGTGGACTTCATGTGTCTTGTTCTTTATGGTGTCTCTTGCACTGAGATTAAGGCTTATTTCATAGTGCTAAAAATATGTGTTGAGGGTACAGAAATGGTTAAGCAGGTAATGGGGATAAAGGCGTGCACTTGGGATGAGCACAGGGTATTGTATGTAAGTGCTGAATCACTAAATTGTACACCTGAAACCAATATTATACTGTATATTAATTAATTGGAATGTCAATAAAAATTTTAAAAATACATACATGTTGAACAAATGGATCTGTTTTTTCTCTAAAAGTTGACTTAAAAACATCTTAAGGGTGATGATATATAAGCAGTATTAATCTAGTTGGAGAGGCATCTAACAGAGTCTGTAACCATCAATCTCTTATTCACTATAAATACACAGGCAAGATAGTATTTACAAATGAGGCGAATCTTGACTGTCCACTGAGATCGGCTCTGTCACTATTTTGGGGGTTACTGAATTTACCATGTAGTATGATCTGAGATGCCTTCAACTTAGTTTTCTCTAAAATTTAACACCTTTGGGGGCACCTGGGTGGCTTAGTCTTTAACAGTCTGCTTTGGGCTCAGGTCATGATCCCAAGGTCCTGGGATCGAGCCCCGCATCAAGCTCTCTGCCCTGCAGGAAGCCTGCTTTTTCCTCTCCCACTCCCCCTGCTTGTGTTCCTGCTTTCAGTCCCTGTCAAATAATAAATAAATAAATAAATAAATAAATAAATAAATAAATAAAATCTTTTAAAAATTAAAAAAATAAAAATTAACACCTTTCAATGGCATAATTTATGGTGGAGATTTCAACAAAACTCCATCACAGAAAAAGATCAAAGTGATAAACTTATGTTCCTAATGACACAGAGTTCCAGAAATGGAGATAAATCCAAGTTCTGTATACATAATCATGGAATGATAATGTGCCAGAGAACACCTGCATTATAATCCTGGAAGAAACCTGCATCCTAAATAGCTAAATTCACAAATGGTGGGGAGCAGAGGATGAAAAGGATATTGATGACAACACAGTTACCAACATACTCTTCACTGCCCCCCTCCACAAAAAAAAAAAAAAAAAAAAAAAAGGCGTAATCCAGATTTATCAGGCAGTCATGGAAAGTCTTTTAAAAAGAAGTTTAAAAAAATTATTTACACTGTCTTTTAATTTCTGGAAGGATGACTGTGGTTATAATAATATGTTTTATCAAACATATATGATATTTGTGATGAAATGGACACAAGTAATGTTGACAGAATTGAGAAGTTAAGAATTTTTAATAAATCAATAAATTTCTAAGTTAGAAGCAATACATCCTGTTTCTGTGATAACATAACCTCTACTTTATTTTCATTTTCTTTTCTATCTTCTTTGTAGACCACTCATTGTACACACTGGCACTGCCCAGGTGCGTCTTCTTCCCTTGACTACTTGTTTTTTCCCATTCTGTGGATTTAACTATAACTTAGTCATATATATGTATATATGCAGATATAGACTACATCAGAATCCAGAGTCTCTGTAAGGTATCATTCACAATGTCAGATATAATCCCATATTATTAGATATAAAAAAATTAAAATGTGACTAATATTCAGAACAAAGGCATTCAATGAACAACTCTGTAAATATACTAAAAATGACTAAATTATGGACTTTAAATGGGTAAATTCTATCATAAGAACTATTTCTTTATCAAACTATTACAGCAATAACAGACAATCAATGGGGTCTCTGGGATGATCCATATATAATTAGCAGACAAAATTTTAAAAGCATTTATAATAACTAGTCTCAGTATGTAAATTAAAATATATACATAATGATTAAACACATAAATCTTAGCAGAAAAACTGAAATGTTCATTAAAGAGCCAAATTGAAATTCTAGAAAAAAATTATACATAGATTTTATATATATTATACTCTTTGTATTTATAACTATGGTAAAGTTTTCAGCCATAATTATTCTCTACCTGAGACTTCTGTAATAGATACAAGCATCCGGTGGCTATCTTTACTTTGTCTTATATGCACCTTGAACTCAACACATTTAAAACTGAGCTTAGCATCTGCTCTAAAACTACACCTTCTGTATTACTTCCACAGAAACAGATGATAACAGATTCCACCCAACTGATCCAATATGCAAATCTCAGGTTTGCACCATTCACATCTAAACAATCACCCAGTGCACACAGATTTTACTTCCTTAATTTTCCTTTTCTTTCTTCTCCATCACTACTAGATCTATCATGGATAACTGGGGGAAAAAAAATCTTTGTTCTCTTCTGCCTCTGGTCTTATTTTTTTAAAATCCGCTCTCTAAACAAAACATAGTTACAAACTGAAATATAACTACACTATTGTTTTGATTAGGCATTTTCAATGACTCCATATTTTCTTTGAAATTAATTCCAATCTTCCTCTATTACATGCAAGAGAGAAGAAACTTGCATATCCCCTTCTTCAACTGGAAGAAAAAGATGGAAAAGGGAAATTTTAACTTTAAATCAACTAGGAGGGGTGCCTGGGTGGCTCAGTGGGTTAAGCCTCTACCTTCAGCTCGGGTCATGATCTCAGGGTCCTGGGATTGAGCCCCGCCTTGGGCTCTCTGCTCAGCAGGGAGACTGCTTCTCCCTCTCTCTCTGCTTGCCTCTCTGCCTCCTTGTGATTTCTCTCTCTCTGTGAAATAAATAAATAAAATCTTAAAAAAAAATTAACTAGGAATCCTGACTATTTTATGGGACTGGACATTTTAATAATTGACTGAAGGAATTCACTGGAAAAATCATGAGGGCAATTCCATGTGAATTTCAGCTGAACAAAGGAGAAATAACTAAGTTCATCAAATGAATATAAAGAATAATAAGAGGCAAATCAGGGTCGTGATACACTTCCACTCTAAGGAGGGTAGATTTGAAACACTAGTTATATGTGCAATTTTCTATACTCAATAAGGCTCTACTTCATTAAAAAAAGAAAGAAAAAGAAAATTCTGTCCTTCGTTTAGAATGCCCTATCTCCTCCTTCTGCCTCACTTGAATAATTACTCTTCATTTTTTAAAACACAACTGGTGATTTTATTTAGCAATTCCTGACTATTCGGATCTTAGTTGGTATTGTGCATCCTTGTTCCCATCATACCCTTTGAGTTACACATGCCAGAATACTTACATTTTGATCACGTGTTTGGGTTCTGGTTATTCCATGAATTCCTTAAAGTCAGAGAATATGGCCCATTTATCTTTGTGTTTTCAAAACTGAAAATTGGACCTGAAATATTAGGTTATAAATAAATAAAATAAATGAAATGATGCTGCAGAGAAGGAGAGACAAATGAAACTATCAACAACAACAATAGGAAAGTAGGTGTCATATTTTTGAGAGGAGATGAAGAATTCCATCTTGGGAAGTTCATACTGAAATGGAAATAGATTTTTTTTTTTTTTAAGACCTAATCAGCACTAACTGAAGTTAAAACAGTGCAAAAAGTTCAGTTAGTACAATATCATTGGGATGCTTTGGAATTGTACTCTCTTTAGATATAAGAATCTGAACTAGGCTGTCTGGGAGTTACAAAGAATAGAAGATATGGTCCCTTCATTCCTGAACATCTCTGTAACCATGCACCACCTCTGGGGAATAATTATCTTCTGAGAAGATCCATCTAATGACTGAGAGGCAGAAAATACAAGTGATTCTCTCAACAACTTAGCAATGAAACTAAAACAAAACAAAAAACCAATCTCTAAGGAAAATAAACCGAAGCTTTGAGCGAGAGAAAATAGAACTAAGGAATGGGTTAGCTATAGAAAACTCAAGTATGAGGATTATTTCAGTTCCTCTTTAAAGAAAGGGGTGTCTTCTGATACCTGAAACAGAAAACCTGAAAGACCACCAAAAACTACTAGAACTAATAAAGGAATTCAGTAAGGTCACAGGATACAAAATCAATATACAAAAATCCATTGCATATCTGTACACAATAAAGCAGCAGAAAGGGAAATTCATAATCCCATTTGCAATTACACCAAAAATAATAAAATATCTAGGGTTAGGGACACCTGGATGGCTCAGTCAGTTAAGTATCTGCCTTTGGCTCAGGGTATGATCCCAGGGTCATGGGTTCAAGTCCTGCATCAGGCTCCTTGCTCAGTGGGGAGTCTGCTTCTCTCTCTGCCTCTGTTCCTTCCCCTTGCTTTCACTCTTTCTTTGACAAATAAGTAAATAAAATCTTAAAAAAATATGTAGGAGTAAACTTAACCAAAGAGATAAAAGTCTATACTCTGAAAACTATAAAACATTGATAAAATACATCAAAGACAAACACAAATAAATGGAAAGATATTCTATGCTGGAAGGACAACTATTGCTTAAATGTCCATAGTACCCAAATAAATCTACACATTTAGTGCAAACCCTATCAAAATACCAACAGCATTTTTCACAGAAGTGGAACAAACAATCCTAAAATTTGTATGGAACCACAAAAGACCCTGAATAGCCAAAGCAATCATGAAAAAGAAGAACAAAAAAGAAATATCACAATCCCAGATTTAAGTTATACTACAAAATTGTAGTAGTCAAAACAGTATGGTGTCAGAATAAAAACAGACACATAGATCAATGGAACAGAATAGAGAGCCCAGAAATAAGCCTGTAATTATATGGTATATTAAGCTTTGACAAAGGAGGCAAGAACGTACAAAGGGAAAAAGAGAATCTCTTCAATAAATGATATTGGAAAACTCTATGCAAAAGAATGAAACTGGACCACTTACATAGCACACAAAAATGACCTCAAAATGAGTCAAAACCTAAATGTGAGACTTGAAACATAAAAAACCTAAAAGAAAACACAAGCAGTGATTTCTCTAATATTGGTCATAGCAACATTTTCTAGATATGTCTCCTGAGGCAAGGGAAATAAGAGCAAAAATAAACTATTGGAACTACATAAAAATAAAAAGCTTCTATACAGCAAAGGAAATGGCCAATAAAACTAAAAGACAACCTAATGAATAAGAGAAGATATTTGCAAATGACATAATCAATAAAAGGCTAGGATCCAAAATATATTAAGAACTGATACAACTCAACACCAAAAAACCAAATAATCCAATTAAAAATGGGCAGAAGTCATGGGACGTTCCTCAAAAAACTAAAAATGGAACTACCATATGATCCAGTAGTTCCACTACTGGGCATATATCTAAAGAATACAAAAACATCGATTCAGATAGATATATGTACCCCTATGTTTATTGCAGCATTATTTACAATGGCCAAATATTTTAAAGTGTCCAACACTAGATGAATGGATAAAGAAGTAGGGTATATATACAATGGAATATTACTTAGCCATAAAAAGAATGAAATCTTGCCATTTGCAATAACATGAATGGATCTAGAGAGTATAATGTTAAGTGCAATAAGTCAGACAGAGAAAGACAAATACCCTATGATTTCACTCATATGTGGAATTTAAGAAACAAAACAAAGGAAAAAAAAGAGACTAACCAAAAAACAGGGAACTACAGGGAACAAACTCATCGTTATCAGAAGGGAGGTGGGTAGGGGGATGGGTGACTTAAGTGACAGGGATTAAAGGTATACTTAACACAGTGAGCACTGAGTACTGTATGAAATTGTTGACTCACTGTATTGATACACCTGAAATAAATATAACACTGTATGTTAACTATAGTGGAATTAAAATAGAAAAAAAAAGTCACTTTCGTATCTTATTAAAAAAAGAAAGGGCATTTCTTAACACGGGTTTTAACTATTTCTTAAAACCCTATTACCTTTGCCTAATATAAAAAAGTGAAAAATTACCATATAAATAAAATTAGGTGCATATGTTTCTATTTTCTTTTGAAAATATATCCCAGGCTACAAAATGTTGCTTTAATAATGTTATGGCTATCTATCTATCTATATATCATCTATCTACTATCTATCATTTGTGTGTATATATGTACACACATTATATATCAATGATTACCTCTTTTTTAGAAATTTTCTTAAGCTACACTTCATTTAGGATAACTAAATTTTTAAGAACTTCTTTTAATGAACAGTCTCAAGTTTATTAATTTATTCTAATAATTTTATTAATAATTTTATTCTAATAAACAAAGAAAACAAACGAAGAAAACAAAGCATTTTACAGAATAGACTATAATCACTGTTACATGGCCACTAGAAGGAAAAGGGGATAAAAAAATATCGTATGGAATTAATGATGGTTAGTTAGCATTTCATGTTAAAGTAAAGGAACTCAGTTTAAAATAAAATTAAATAGCTCAAGTAGCATACAAATGCCACCAAGTTTGAGCAACGAAATCTAACTGATTCATTAGAGCTGGTTGGGGTCTGTCGAGTTCAACTCTAGATGCCTTGTCTCTGCAACCTCACTTTCACAATGACATTTTCAGCACGCAGTGCTTACTCATTGGGTCTTCCTATTCTCTCTGAATGGTTTATGGCAGCAGGAGTCATCAACCATGAAATTGCAGGAGGTCTCTGAGTAAATACTATATTGACTGAAGGAAAACAGCTGAACACATTTGTACAGATTTCTATAACACCTAATGTAAAACAGGGCATTACCCTGGACCTGCGGAGGCCATTCTTCTCCTCCCTCTGCACCACCCCCTCCCTTCTTCTCCTCCCTTTTTCCCCTCCTTCTTCCCCTCTGCCTCCTCCTCCTTCTTCTAAAGGAAATACCCTGATCTAGGTGGGCAAAGGCTGGATATGTTTTCTTAAGTGAAAAGCAAGTGTTCGTGTGGAGACTTTTATCTGCGGAACTGCTGCAAAGATTAAAACATACTCCTTTACACACCCATTTCCTCTTAATGTTAAAAAAAAAAGGCGATAAATTAATTTACTGAAGGAAACCACAGGCCTGTGTATGTATATGCATATATATAGTGCATATATTTGCATATTTAATTTACCTATTTGAAATCTTCTTCTCCTTCTAAATTCAAACATGCCCCAGAAATGTGTCTTCATTTGTTCCATCATTTGTTCATTTGTCATGAGTCTGAGAAATGGAAGACCCCATTTTATGAATGAAGATAAAATGTTCCTTGAATAGTGAATCTTTTTTAATAAAAGAAGAATTCAGGTTAAAGCAAGAGGAATGATCAGTACTTGAGGGCCTTGGGTTATTTTTTGTTAAAGTTTTAATTCATTTATATCTTCACCAAAAAGAAAAATGTAAATTATTCTCTGGGTTTCTGTTTAGCACACAAGTGAGTTCGAATATATTATTTGAGGGAATTAAGACAGTCAAAATTATCCTGATATAAAAGAAAAGCAATAGTAGCCAGTAATGTGTAATTGCATTTTATTTTAGTGAATGTTATAATAATGATATATACGTGTTAAACCACAAGCATCTTAAGGGCTTTAAAATCTGTGGTTAGGGGATTTTCCAGCTGCCACATATCCTGCCAGATGCTTTGGTTTTTGGGTCTATTCCACAGTTCCGGAATGAAGAAACTCACTCTGCAAAAGTGTTGCCCCCTGCATTTTGATGCTTTCCTCCAGCTGCCGAAGTTCCCGTCCTCAGGATCTCTGCCCATCAACAACCTTGGCTTGAGTTTTATTTATTTTTTTAAATTTAAAAAAAAAAATTTTTTTTTAAAGACTCCACTTATTTGACAGAGAGATAAACAGTGAGAGAGGGAACACAAGCAGGGGGACTGGGAGAGGGAGAAGCAGGCCCCCTGCGCGCAGGGAGCCCAATGCAGAGCTGGATCCAAGGACCCTGGGATGATGACCTGAGCCGAAGGCAAACATTTAACGACTGAGCCACCCAGGCACCTTTGGCTTGAGTTTTAAAGTGCTGATCATAATAACAAAGATGATGAGGCAACTTTTAGTTACATGAATTTAGAACTGAAGAGTTCTAATTTTTTTTTTGTTTTTTGGTATGGTTATTCAGATGAAATTGTATAATACAGTAATGAAACTTACAAGGTTAAAAATTAAGGGCCAAAATAACATTTACACAAGATGTGAAATACACAGCATAATCATAAAGCTGTAGAGTAGCTTCCAAAAGTCACCACAGAAAACTAATCTCATAAACTTATAATGAGTACTATGTATATAAAGATATGTATGCATAATAAAAGCTTAGATATCTTTGCTGCAAACATTTGTAATACAAATAACCTTTTCAGCAAACCTGTGCACAGGGGATATTTTGAAACTCACAACCCTTGTCAAGAGGAAATTAATTTTCACTTGAAATAAGCTAAAGTGAATGTCAAAAATGCCCTTTAGAAATTTAATCACAAACAAAAGATCATGTCTAAGGAGTAAATTTACATATGTAAAAATAATCTATAAAATGGCCTAAATGTTGCTTTATTACAGCCCAGTTTAGTAAATAATCTAGCTGTGTGATCTTGGGTGAGTCATTTAGTTTCAGTGTGCTCATATAAATAACTGATTTGTGAGGGTAGAGTGAGGCATGTATTCAATAATAATAAAAATAATAAAGCAAGTCCATGATACATTATTTTTAAAATTATAAGATTATTTATATCTATATACTTATATGTATAGACACAAATTATTTACGTGACTGATGGTTATTTTTCCTGTTTCCATGTTACTACAAAAAATTTAATTTTTACATTTGATAATATTTTATAATTTTATGAAATACTTTCCAAATCACAGGAAGAAAACTCCTATAGGATCTTCTCTTCCAAGAGTAATAACAAGAGGCAGATTTTTTCAAAATTTTAAAATGACTGTTGAAAAATGTTGAAAAGCTATTGAAGAATTTTACCATAAACAAAATAAATTAAAAGGCGTGGCTAGAGCTTTAGGATGTTTTTGTAAAACCTTATAAACTTTTATATTTGGAAATCAAACTGGCAACATCGAATAATTGCTTCTTTCTTAGACTTCCAGAAATCCAGGGTTTCAATGACCAAGATACACAGTAAGAACAGGTTTACACATGTACATATTTATCTTTGGACACAGACCAAGCAAATAAATGTGAAAAGCCAAATAAAATAAAAGTTTGTCAAATTTGTTAAACTGTGAAATGAAATATAGTCTCATTATAAGAGCAGAAGAAAATTTTTATTTTATTTCAATTTCCCAAGCCATTTTTTGCAGAACTGATCCCAGCAACATTTTTATTGCAAGCAAAATCAGCATGTTGCTCATATCAATACAGGGGGAATCAGAACTTAATTCTGGACTTACTCCCGTTTCAGAGACCACAGAAATAAAAAGAAAATTAAACTTTAAAGCTGAAAACTCATGACTAAACTAATAAAACATATGATTTTAAAACTAGAAATGTTCAAATTTTACAGGCATATGAATATCACTGATTATCTTTACTCTAGTTCCATGGCATGATGAACAAAGCAGCATTATCAATGAGATTAATTCAAGCTGTCCCTAAAAATAACGCTGTTTGAGCAGTTATATCATGATTTATCCTTTAGTTTCCTTTTTAAACTGTTATTAAGCTAAGTGCTTGTTATGAATAAATAAATGAATAATAATGAGTGAACAAGTGAATGAATGTACAGCTCAAATGTAATCTTTTCTAAAAAACTTGGTGGCTCTTTCCAAAGAGATTTCCAAAATCATGCACCTCTTGATTTATTCACACTTTCAGTACAGCTTTTTTAACTTCGCTTTAATATTATGATCATTTGTTTTATTCCTCTGTGACTTTCTGGTGTGCAAAGAGCACATTTTCTGTTTGTCTTTTCACTCTCAACACCAAGTATGGCATTTTGCATGTTAAAGGCGATTAGTAAGTGTTTGACAAAAGAATTAAGGAGTGAAGCAATAGGCTTCCTAGCATAGTCACACTCAGTTGTTGACGGTATCAATTAGGTAATTACAAACTCAAGCCTTTTCCTTTTATTCCCTCATGAATATTGGTAGATGCTTACTATAAAGGAAATGCATCCATAGCCACCTATCAGCTTTCTGTTGAATATGTCATCTGTGAAGGTAAATAAGGAAGATGAGGGAAGAAATCCCCAGTGGTGCACAAAGCCCCAGGCTAAAGCTCTAAGGGCAGGAGATAATGAAGTTTCAATGGGCTCCAAAAATACTAGTTTTGGTGATGTTATCTACTTAACCCTTCTAGTTATCAGTTCCTTCATGTATATTATGAAGGGATCACCTTGATGATCTTTAAATTCTCTGTAGGTCTAACATCTTATTTTTGTGACCAATAGTTAATACTGTTCCAGGACAAGCTCTGCAGGCTCCTCAACACATTGCTTGAGGCACAGGCATCAAATCATTCTAAAGGGTATCAACAGGGGGAAACCAGACTTCTAAA
The DNA here is from genome assembly GCF_963455335.1 of Martes martes. Taxonomy (NCBI): domain Eukaryota; kingdom Metazoa; phylum Chordata; class Mammalia; order Carnivora; family Mustelidae; genus Martes; species Martes martes. The sequence continues at coordinate 25,324,323 of NC_137889.1, read as the reverse complement.
ATTATTCTATGTGCAAAATGCAGCACAAACAGAGGCAATGAAAGGTCAGGTGATGGTCGTGGTGGTGTGTGGTGGGGAGAGAAAGCTTCAAGAGAAGTGTTACCAAAAAATATGGATGCTAAACCTTGGCTTTTCGGGGTAAATTTTGCACGGACACAGCGGGGCATTTAATGGGATGAGTCATTCCAAATGTCAGAAACAACATGTGCGAAGAATAAAGGTTTGAAGCAGTGGAAACAAAGAAAATTGAAAGTAGTTTGGTTTTGTTGGAGAATTCATTTGTGTGATGGAGACTGGAGTCATAGACAATAGCCAGATCTAAAGGATCTTGGAGTCCATGTCTAAGGGTGTAGACTTTCTTATTTGTGTGGTGATGGACCATCAGGAGGCTTTTTAACAACAGAGCAACATGACCCATCACTGTTTACAAAGATCATGCTGGCTGCTGTGTAAAGACTAACTCAAGGAAATACCAGCAGAATTAGTGCTTCTCTAAGAGGAAAGAGAGGTGAAACTCCAGGGGAGATGATAAGGTGGTAAATTGGAAGAGCAGGAGTGACCTGGAAAGGGACTCACAATGAGAGAGATTTGTGAGGAAGAATCAACAAATAAGATTCAGTAATAGACTAGATTTGGAAATCAGGGAAGAATTACAGGGCAGAGTAGATTTTTTTAGGTTGGGCAACTGAGGGAAGATGATTTCATTAAATGAGATGGGCAATATAGAAGCATAAACATATTGGTTTTAAATATGTTAAATTTGAAGTGCCCTTGAAACATTGAGGAAGCAACAGCCTTTTGCAATTAGACCAACAGTCCTGCCTTGAAAGTCTAACATGATGCTCTCATTCCTTCCTCATTTCCTACCATTCTCCGCTTTCCTACTCTAGCCAACACCACCATTTTTAGATTCCTTGAACATGCAACAGTTTTCTGCCCTGAGATTTTGCATTTACTATTTAATCTGTTTAAAATAATTTCCGAGGTGCCCAGGTGGCTCAGTTGGTTGAGTGTCTCATTCTAGATTTTGGCTCAGGTCATGATCTCAGGGTCCCGGGATCCAGTCCCACATAGGGCTCCATGCTGACTGGGAGTCTGTTTGAGATTCTTTCTCTCGCTCTCTCTGCCCCTCCTCCCCAGATGTATGATTGCTCACTCTCTCTCTAAAATAATTTCTCCTAAAATATTTATAGCAATGGTTTATGTTCATTATATTATTATGTCTCAGAAATTGTCTTTTTAGAATCACCTTCTAGTACTAACTCAAGTTGCTCATTACCCCAGTCATCTTTATCATCTCCTATTCATTTTCTGCATTGCTTATATGACTATCTAAAATAGTCTTGGTTAGTTATGTATTCACTTGCTAATTGGTTGTTCTCCCCTCCCAGACAGAAAATCTCTATGGGAACATGGGCTGCTATTCACTGTTACTATACATACATCTACAACAAGCCTGATATGTACTAAATGCCCCGCAAAATTTATTTAATGAGTAACTGAACCTATGACCATGGAATTAGGAGAAAGGGTGGGCTGATACTCAGTGGGGCACAGGAAGATTCACTGGGGAGTTTCAATTGTACAAGTCCCTTCTAAGGCTCTGAGAGAGCCTTTAACTAGGTTCACCACAATCAAATGTTGTTGCTGTTGTTTTGTTAAATTCACAAAATAAGATATTTTAACCATGGTAAAAAGTACTGTCTTTTTTCAACTCTGACCTTTTCTAGTCCACCCTCCTCATGTCAGGTGATATAAAAAAAGGCATATTTGAAATCTGGCTTGAAAAGTTAAGTTGGGATACATTTTATTTAGTTTTTTAAGGGTGACTTTATATGGTTTGCAAAATAAAAAATTATAAACGTAGAATTATATACAGAAAGGAATATTTACTTAGAATAAGAAAAGAAATAATAAATTACAAATTTAAAAAAACAACCACTAATTCCTTAAATGTCACAACACCCAGAAAATAACATTATATTTTTATGTTATTTATGCCTGACATACTTCTATAACACTTCTGATATTTTTGGCTGGGTACACTTTGACCTCCTCTTCAAATTGCAGTGCTTTTGTAATATAATTTTCTTACTTTCTTCTTCTTCTTCTGTCTCTCTCTCTCTCTCTTTTTTTTTAAAGTAGTTTCCATGCCCAGCTAGAGCCCAATACAGGTCTTAAACTCATGACAATGTGATCAAGACCTGAGCTGAGATCAAGAGTCAGAAGCTTAACCAACTGAACCACCCTGGTGCCTCAATATAATTTTCTATAAAAATAATAAAAAGAAAATTCTACTTTTCTACTAGCATTGTTGATTTTTTTAAAAAACATTGTTTAAGAGATACTTGTAGCATTATAACTTGTTAACGGAATATCATATAAGTTTGGGGATTGTTTTCAAATTTGGGAGAAATTTCAAGTTTCCTTCACATATGAGTTGTTATTTACATACTCACTGATTTTACAGGTTTGCACCCTACAAACATAGGAATTCTGATAAATTCTATTTTGTGTAATTACCACTAAAAAATAGTATGATGTGCTTATCTTTGCTTATACTCCAAAAGAAAGAACTTCTATTACTTGAGAACCAACCTCTCTAATTACATCTTATTCATTCAATATTAGAAGAATATTCAGTTATGTATATTTCAAAATTTATTCCTCCATTTTTCATATGTTTCTGGTACCGAGTCCTATGGGGTACGTTCATATTTCAGTGAAATATTTGGCTCTGCCCCTCTGTCACAGCATTAGATGAGTCAGTATTTAGGGTTATCCCTATTTCAGGAGATGTACTAATAACTTGACTATATACCTACACAGCTTCATGGGAGTAGTTGACATATATACAAGATGGCCTAAGGGAAAGAGAAGATGGACAAGACAAGAATTTTCACATGATTTGTTTAGTAAAGAAGTAAAAGATTCAGGAAATAAATGGGCAGAAAGGAAGATTTATAACACATAAAGGCAAATACCATGGAAGAAAGCCAAGGAAATATTTCGTGTCTATAAATATGGTTAAACAATGTTTATACAGTGCTAAACCATTAATCATTATGAACTTATGTTTGAAAGAATTAAAAATTTAGATAACATAAAATATTGAATTTTAGAATGAAAAATTTTCATATAAAATTGAAAAGAATGTATTTGTTTTACTTTCCAAGGGCTGTTGTAACAGATTACTGAAAACTGAGTGGGTGAGCCAACAGAAATTAATTGTCTCACATTTAAGGAGACTAGAAGTCATGATCAAGATGTTGATTCCTTCTGAATGTCATGAGGGAAGGAATTGATTCAGGTCTTTCTCTTTGGTTTGTAGATAGTTGTTTTCTCCCTAGGTCTTAATTTTTTCTTTTTCCTGTGCATGTTTGTCTCTGGGTCTGAATTTTCTCTTTTTTAAAAGGACACCATCATACTGGATTAGGGACAACCCTAAGGACCTTATTTTAACTTGATTACCAAAAAGACCTCATTTTCTGGGGTGCCTGGGTGGCTCAGTCTGCCTTCTGCTCAGGTCATGATCTTGGGGTCCTAGGGTCCAGCCCTGTGATGGCTCCCTGATCAACAGGGAGTCTGCTTCGCTCTCTCCCTCTGCACCTCAACTCCCCGACCACTCATGTTCTCCCTCTCTCTCTCAAATAAATAAAATCTTAAAAAAAAAAAAAAAAAAAAAGACACATCTCCAAATAAGGTTACATTCCGAGACATCAGTGGTTAGAAAACAAACATATCTTTTGGAGAGGACGTAATTCAACCTGTAACATATCAAATTTAAAATTATATTTATTATTAGTAGGTAATGAGTGAAATAATATGATGGTAAGAAAATGTCACGATTAACTGAAACAGTTTGTTCTCTGGTTCCATTGATTGAGGGAATGCAGGTCACTGAAGGACTGAGTATTTTAAAATAAAACATCCATTCAAAATAAAACATCCAGGGGCACCTGGGTTGCTCAGTCTTTAAGTGTCTGCCATTGGCTCAGGTCAGGATCCCAGGGTCCTAGAAGGAGCCCCTCGCCAGGCTCCCTGCTCTCTGCTAGGCAGGAAGCCTGCTTCTCCCTCTCCCACTTCCCCTGCTTGTGTTCCCCCTCTCTCTGTGTTTCTCTCTGTCAAATAAATAAATAAAATCTTTGCAAAAAATCCATAATATACAAAATATAAAATATGTACATATGATATAAATATAATAAGTATAAAATATATAAATACAAAATATACCTTTTAAACTCTTGTCCTTTTTTTAAGAATATGTACACCTTTGTTTTCTCAAATATACTTGATTATACTTGGTACCTATCTTTGCTTTTCCTTTTTTTTTAATGGCAGTATCTAAAAGATAGAAATGTTTCCAAAAGGGAAAGTCTACTATCTGTGTTAATTATTGCTTGGTTTGATTGTCAGCAGCTAGCCCCCAAGACCTGACTTTTCTTGTTCACAAGCTTGTACCTACCGACCTTTGTTCCACATTTTTCCAATGTATCTCTTAACTCAGTAAAAAACCATACGTTCATAATACCGAGTGTTGGAAACCAAAACTATCCCTGAAGCAATAATGACTGCCCTGACAAGACCTCCGGCCAGCCCAGACCCCTGACTCATGCCTTTACAGATGGACCACAGAGTGACCTCTGGAATGACCAACCTCTGGAATGAGGTACCTTTACCTTATTATAATACTATAATCTATGCCCAAGCAGGAGCACGAGGCTCATTTACATAACATGTAATGTATGTAAATAAACAGGTTTCCTTAAGGTTTATATACAACCTCATGCCTACCTGTACATATGATGATAGGGGTGCCCTTTCTAAATATTCATCCTAACCCTAAATAAAAGGAACCCATTCACCTTTGCTTGGGGAGTCACAACTTTGGAAGTTATTCTCTATGATCTCCTTATTTGCTGCAAATAAACTTTTCTTTGTGCAACAACTCCACCTGGTGTATCTGTGACTCACCAAGGGGTGACTCTCATTGATTTGGTTATACTACGGCAATAGATAACCATGGCATGGAAAAATGGTTGTTCTTGAGGAACATTTGTGTATATGCATATACATCAATATATGTATACATTTATATGTGTGTGTATGTATGTATATATGTTCATATGTTTATAAGTGTATATGTATATAGAATCTTTCCTGAAAGTTAAAACTGAGAAAACACTATATTTGTATAAAATAACATATATAAATGGACAAAATAATCATATAAATCATAACTATATAAAACTCTAGCAAATAATCTATCTGTACAGCATATATATCATTTTCTATAGGCAAAATAAACATTTATATTAATAACTATTCAAATTAAATGATAACATACAGAGTTAGAAAAAGCAGAATTAGTTTTTTATTATCCTTCTGACTAGATATTAATAGAGACAAGGTAATTTGATAAGAATGGTGCATAGTTAAAGCAATTTTACTCTATCCTTTAGTGTATTTGCCCTACATTGCAGTTATTTCCTCTGTAGATTTGTTTCTAAGACTGTAACTACCACAGGAGCAGATTGTACCAAAACAAGCAGACAGGGTCACAGCCCTCTGTCTAACCTTTGCTATTTAAACCAAAGTCTCAAGCCTTTTGAAAATGTAAATTGTCCCGGTCTGTTCACTGAGAAGACAAGAACATACAGTAAAAGAATTATTTTTGTAGAAACTAATTCTTCATTCTTTTCCCTGAACACTCTTCAAGTGTTGAATTTAAAGACAGTTAATTATCATCCATTCTTCAGAGACCAAGAAAAACAATTTAGAACTCAGTAAAATGAGCATGCAATCTACCTTATTACCCATTTTTTTGATAGGTGAATGTGAAGAATTTATACATTCATGTAAGAAAGGCAACAACAGTGTTCTCTTGAGAAGACAGAACCATAAGAAAGATACAAGTTGACACTCGCTCAACCCAGCCACAAAAAAACCATTTTCACTTGACTGATAAAAAGTGCTAATATTTCAAAGAAAGTGGCAGAGAAAATAAGAACCAACAATCAATAATCCAAAACCAGTACCAGGCCTAACATTAACTTTCAAATGACACATTGGGCTACCCATTTTTAGTGACCTTCACAATTTGAAATATTCTCAATATGTCCATTTCTACAGAAATAGAAAAGATATCAATGCTGTGCCAACTCAGCTGCAAATTAGTACATGTCTGACTCCAGCAGATCCACTTTCCCATGGATTTTAGTGAATCACCAGGAATTTAACTATCAACGGGTCATGGAATATGGTATAAAACTCCACAAAAAGAATTGCTGAATGGGTAGCAAATTGTGATTTGTAAAATCCATTATTGTCTTTTGTATGCCTTTTTTCTTTCATTAATAGACTGTTTTTTAGAGAAGTTTGAGGTTCACAGCAAAATGAGACAAAGGTACACAGATTTTCCATATGTCTCCCACCCTGACAGATGTACAGCCTCCCCATTATCAACATTCTTACTGAAGAGGTACATTTATTATAACTGATGAACTTATACTGACAAATTATTATCACACCAAGTCCTCAGTTTACATTAGGATCACTCTTGGTGTTGTACATTCTACGGACCTGGACAGATGTATAATGGCACATATAGAACCTTATGTAGTATATGTAGTATACAAAGTATTTTCACTGCCCTAAATATCCTCTGTGCTCTGCCTATTCTCTCCTCCTCTCCTGAAACCCTCTCCTGATCTTTTTATTGTCTCCATAGTTTTCCTTTTCCACAATGTCATATAATTGGAGTTTTACAGTATGTAGACTTTTCAGGTTGGCTTCTTTCACTTAGTAATATAGTCATATCTCATTTTATTGTGCATTGTTTTATTGCACTTTGCAGATATTATGTTTTTTACAAATTGAAAGTTTGGATCAACACTTCTTCCAGTAAGTATATCAGTATCATTTTCCCAACAGTATTTGCTCACTTCATGTCTCTGTGTCACATTTTGGTAATTCAAGTAATATTAATTTTCTTTCATGATTATTATATTTATTATGGTGATCTGTGATCAGTACTTGCAAATCATTGCAAGCTCAGATGATGGTTAGCATTTTTTTTAGCAATTGGTCAGGTTTCTGTTAAGATCTTTGGCCTATAATGGGGTTGTTTTCCCATTATTCAGCTTTAAGAGTTCTTTTTTTAAAAATTATTTTTATTAACATATAATGCATTATTTGCCCTAGGGGTACTTGTCTGTGAATCATCAGGCTTATAAATTTCACAGCACTCACCATAGCACATACCCTCCCCAATGTCCATAACCCAACCACTGTCTCCCTATCCTCCCACCCCGCTTTGTATATTTTAGACAGCAGTCTTTAGAATTAGTTTACCAATATCCATACCAAAACTTTATGGGATGTTGATTGGGATTGCATTCAATGTGGAAATTAAGTTGAGGAGTACCAACAGTTTGGCAATATTGAGTATTTTTATCCATGAAGATTGAATACCTCTCTACTTAGTTCTTTCCATTCATCAAAGTTTTGTAGTTTGCCTTATATCTTGCACATATTTTGTTAAATTTATACATATGTATTTTATTTTTTAGAGTGCTAATGTAAGCATTATTGTGTTTTTAATTTCAAATATCACCTGTTTGTTGCTGATATATAGGAAAGACAATGGCTTTTGTGTGTGAACTTTGAATTCTACGAAGTTCTATAACAGCTTATTAGTTATAATATCTTTTTAGTTCCAGAAGATTTTTTGTCCATTCCATTGCATTTACTGCATGGACTATCATGGTATCTGTGAAGAGAGAGTTTTATTTTTTTCCTTCTCAACTAGTGTATCTTTTATTTCATTTTCTTGTCTTACTGCATTAGGTAGGACTTCCAAAATAATGTTGAATGGAGTAGTGAAAGGGACATCCTTCTTTTGTTCCTGATAATGTACTTTCATACTTTATTGTTAGGTACATACATGTTAGGATTTTTACATTTTCTTGGAAAATTAATCTCTTTTTATTTATTTATTTTTAAAGATTTTATTTATTTATTTGACAGATATCACAAGTAGGCAGAGAGGCAGGCAGAGAGAGAGGAAGGGAAGCAGGCTCCCTGCTGAGCAGAAAGCCCGATGCGGGGCTCCATCCCAGAACCCTGGGATCATGACCTGAGCCGAAGGCAGAGGCTTAACCCACTGAGGCACCCTAATGTCTCTTTTTTTATCCCTGATAATTTTCTTACTCTGAAGTTAGCTTTGCTTGAAATTAATATAACTTTTTTCTTTTGATTATTATTTGCACGGTATATTATTTTCTACTCCTTTATTTTTCATCTATATGCGTTGTTATACTTAAAGTGAATTTCATATAAACTACATATACTAGGGTCTTACCTTTTGATTCACTTTGACAGTCTCTGTCTTCTTATTGGTGCATTTAAACCATTGAAACTCAAAGTGATTATCAATAAAGATGAATTAATATCTGCCATGTTTGTTACTACTTTTTTTATTTGTTGCACTGTTCTTTGTTCTCTATTCTTTGTCCTCTACTATTTTTCTGCCTTTTGTGGTTTGTCTTTGTTTCCTATTGAACAAAACAAAAAGGGAATTAATGGTTCTCTCAAAATCAACTTTTATTGTTTTTTGAAACTAGAGGACTCCTCTGGAAATGACTTTTAACTTTATATGCTTGTTATTTGACACATGGTTTTCACCAGGCAATGTCCTTCACAACCAAACTCATGGGTTTTTGGTCCATTTACTTCTTCTTTTCTAGTTTTGGTTTTTAGAAAATTTTAAATTGTTGTAGTCATTTTTGATATTTTTAATTCTTAAAGTGGAAAATTATACCAATGTATTTAGGGTACTATTGATAGTATTTTTTTTTTTTTACAAATTTCTACACTGATTTTATTTTAAATAGAAAAAATCCCTCTTTTTCCATTTTTATGGTATGAACATTTTTTATGGTTTGATTTTTTACATCAGAAAAACATCTGATACATTTGAGATCCAAGGTATCTTCTCTCATCTAAACTCTCACTGAATTATCTGTACCATGCACAAAGTCAAGAGGTCTTGCTATGAAATGTGGAAGTCACAGACATATGGAAGTGCAACAGGCTATATATTGGTTTCTACTGAGTGCTTCTGCTTACCAGCTCTCCTGCTTGCCTTTCATTTTCCTCATTAGTAAATGAGTATAATGCAAATCTATAGTCTTATCATGGGTATTAGCTAAACTGTTTTAATCTAATGTATCAATTAAAAATTTCTGAAATATAATGAGCTGCTCCTCAAAATGAAATCTCACCTATTCATTATTATATTTTCCTTTGTACTGCAGCCTTTTTTTTTCTTATATAAAACAATCTAAAATGGGAATTGGGTCTCAAATTTTGAATCCCTAAACACTTGATCTTAGCATGAGCTCAATATATGCTCAGCAAAAGAAAAATAAATATCCCCAATTTTAACCACTGGTAGAAGTATTCGTTTGGCTACTAAACAAATTTGATAATTAGTAGTTGATATACTTGAAAACTTTCAAAACATACTTGAGAAACACTTCAAATGTGAATGACCAAACTAAGTTATCTGGGTTCTGAATTTATTCCTAATAACCTCTCTGAGAAGTGTCCATGTAAGTGTTTTCTTTCTAATAAACCAATTTTAAAGGTTGAAGCTACAACATCACAAATTTTGAACACTTGCTACATATTTTCAAGTGTTTTAGGTCCATATAACCCTGGACTCCACATGAACCCATTTCCAAATCCATCAAGTGGAAATGAAACTGTTTACCTATTTTTCATATCATTGCCACTTATTGTGAATTTCTCGGTTGTGGTTGAGAGCGTGTTTCCTCTCATGTCATTCCCTGCAGGCAGCATTGCCCAGGCTCTTTTATCAGTTGATGTCAATCTGCTTTTACCACTGTGATTGGGAAGGAGAGAAGAAGCCAAGGTGTTCCCCCTCTCCTCCTTCCTCGAGCTGAGGCTTCGATAGTGGCTACATAGTTCTGTCGCTCTCTCCAGAAAGATCCACCGTGGTTTCAGTTTCCACCAGATGATCCCTGTACCTGAGCCCTGAAAAATGCCTTCGGTTTTGAGACTGCCGCCAAGGGATAAGAATGCCTGCTCGTGTGCCTGATCTCCATGTCTCCTCACGCTCACTTTATTGCCTTCTCAGTTCTTCCATCACCCTTGAAGCCAATTCCCAGGATTAAATTTTCCTGTTTCAAAATGACTAAAAGGTTTTTGTGTTCTTATTTTGTTTTGTTTTGTTGTTTTGACTGGATTGTGACAGATATACTCTGAATGATGATATTTTGGAGTCACATTCACCATATATCTCTTTGATATTATTTCTAGGCACTGTGGATTATGATTCTGTTTTCAACTGGAAGTATTAAATTTTAAAGCTTACATAGTAAACTGACAATTAAATGAGTTTTCTCTTTAAAGAAAGTATTTTCTATTACAAAAAATGCAGAGGGGCATCTGGGTGGCTCAGTGGGTTAAACCTCTGTCATTGGCTCGGGTCATGATCCCAGGGTCCTGGGATCAAGCCCCGCATTGGGCTCTCTGCTTGGCAGGGAGCCTGCTTCCTCCTCTCTCTCTGCCTGCCTCTCTGCCTACTTGTAATCTCTGTCTGTCAAATAAATAAATAAATAAAATCTTAAAAAAAATGCAGAAGCACAACTTTGATAATTAGTTCTGATATATATTGGGAACACATGTAAGTGGACATAAAGCTTGATTCATGGAATCACATGGAATACTACCATGTGATATATGATATTATTCATGATATATATATGTGTGTGTATACATATATATGTATATTTATATATAATATTATATATAAAACTTATTCTGTATTAACCCAATAGGGATATTATATAACTTAACTTCCTATTATGAAGTTTGTAAAATATCTCCAAATTACATCCAGGCTATCTGAGTCCAAAGTCTAGAACATTTTATTTTGTAAAATCATCCCTTCCTCAAAGAAAACATCTGTACAACAGTGACAGAATATGAATATTCAATGCATACAATATGGAAATTCTTCTTCTTTTTTTTATTTTCTTTGCTACATTAGAAAAAACTCCTTATGGGATTTTAAGATTAATATTTCCCTTCCCTCAAGGAAAGAGAATAGAGTAAAATAAGTTTTGTTTTTCATGACTTGAGCTCTGGATTTAATGTTTTAAGCATACAATATGAAATTAAAAGAAGAAGAAAAGAAAAGAATGTATTTAGGGATGAGCATGAGTTAGAGGTAAAACTTCATGAAGATGACAGAAAGAAGCAAAGAAAGCTTATCCAGTGGGAAGCAGAAGCCTGGGAACTGATGATGGGAAGATTCCCAAAAAGGGAAGAGCTACTATTTGATCAGAGTCTCAAAAGCAGTTCTAGTGGAGAAGCAAGTAAGATCAACAGTTGAAAGTCAAGTTGTTTCTATGTGATAAGCAGAGAAGTACAAATTCACTGTTTTGCTCCTGAACTATGCTAACTAGCCTGTCCTCTATCAAAATACAACCTGTAGAGATCTTGGTTATCTGGATATTAGGCAGGGCATCATGCTGCCATTAACTATGATGACATCATCGTAGTTAGACTTGATACAATAAAGTTCAAATAACCAAAATGCCCTAATAAAATATAATATATATGTAAGGGCTCAACTAATATATAAATAATATATAAATAATATATAAACACACATATATACACACATATGTATACACACACAGACACACACACACACATACGTAAAACCATAGAAGATGGCAGGTAAACCTAATGGAGAATCAGAGAGGTTTACCAAATTGACCACAGTTAGAGAGGTCCAGTGAACTGCAGCATGCCATGAAGTAGAAATTTCATGTTGTACCTTCTATCACCAACAGAATCCCAGGTTTGATGAAATTTTTGGATTTTTGAGGCAGCATTGCTTGGTGGGTAAGCTGAAATGCTACCAGTTTAATGGGGATCTAGAGAAACAGAGGGCTCTATAGCACAATGTACTCTGAGTCTTGGGCCACATAACCATGAAAATCCAACATGCTAGACATATCTGTGGTAAGTAATGATTCTGTAGGAAGTCTTTAGCAAGCTCAAATGTAAGGGCTGCAGCATGGACCCATGGGTCCTGGATAAGAGTAATAACTCCTGAAGCACACGACTGGACTCTAGTAAAGACTGAACACCTTACCATGGGATGCCAAATGGTTTTGTAATCATATTTTTCCATTGTGAGCTGGACATCATCAGATTTGCCCATTGATTATCCTGAGAATTTGCAACATCATTATATTATATGATGGAAAAACACTGTATTCATTTTCTATTGCTGTATAACAAATCACAAATTTAGTGGCTTAAACATTACAGATTTATTATTGTGGAGTATCTCTGGGTCAAATGTCTTGACACAGATTACTTACATCCTCTACTTAAAGTTCGACAGGCTACATTCAACGTGTAGGCTGTACACCATTCTCCTCTAGAGATTACTGGGGAAGAATCCACTTCCAAGTCCATGCATATGGTTGGAATAATCAAGACCTCAAGGGAGACATATTATGATTGACTAAAAGGGGTATTCTGCACATTAACTCAGAGAAAGGAACTGATTTTAGGATAAAGTGTGACAAAGGGTTCCTGGCCATGAGGTGCATGGGGCTAGGAAGCAACTAGTAGAAAAGTGGAATAGCTAAAAAGGGTTCAACTAATGTAGAGCTTGAGGAAACCACACTGCATGTTTCCAGAATGTAGACCTGACACCGAATCAACAACCAATACGTGGTGCTGAAACTCAAATATCTGGAAAACATAGTTCTCAGAACCACAATGTGGAAGTAGGGTTGACCCCCTCTCACAACTATGTCTAAGTAATTCATTTGTAGAATAATTTCTGCTTCCCATTTCCACACATTAGGTTTTTCTGGATTAGAGATAGTGATTCCTAAAAGGGAAATGCTTCTAGAAGGGATACAGAAAAGATTCCATGTAACTTGAAGTTGGAACTACCACCTGCTTATTTTGTGTGCCCATATGCAAGGAAAGGGTTTATTATACTAGCGAGATAATTTACCCAGTTTACCGGAAGGAATTAGGATTGTTTTTACACAACAGAGACAGTGACAAATGTTGTATAACCCAAAGGAATAACACTGTCTGAACCCTGAACTATGGATCAAATCCCTTGGGGATAATAGTTTGAATCAGCCTAACAAGCAAATAGCTCAGACCAGCTAAAGTGCTTTGTTCTTGGTATAACTCACACATGAACTCACCCACTAAATCTTATACTACTTGCCTATCACTTACTATTCTGGACTTTTCTGTTGGCACATAGAGAATAATGTCATGATGGCCTACTGGTGCTCTAGAATGTGCCACCTAGGAGTGTGGTAAGTTAACCCAGTGAAGTAATCTTTTGAAGAAAGGAGTTTGGGAGAAAACTCCCAATTTTTCTCCAGACAGACAGTCTTGAAATGTATGACATACACATCTTTAGGAGGTAGCACTGAATGGAGAAACCAGTTGTCTATAGCTTTGGCTAAATTGAAAATGCACCTCTCATTGCTCTCTCTTCTTCCCTATTTTGTTCCCCTGTGTCCTAGATCACACACCTCAATAAAATGTTTGCACTTAAGCTTTTGCTTTAGCTCTGGTTTCTGGGGAATTAAGGCTAAGATCCTGCTCATTATGAGAATATCAATATCCATGTCAAGTTTATTAATTCCAGATGATCTGAAATTTCTTACATGCAAGGATCTAAATCACTGGAGCATTCTACTCACAGGTGTAGAGAAAAGCCTCCATTCAAACTATACATCATTTTTTGCCTACCAGGCCCAGAAGCAGCTCCTCTTATATAAACTAAGGTCTCAGACATGCCCTCTTTGATGTGTCCATTAGCATCCAAGGGGAAACACAACCCATCATCCAACACTTCACTCTTTTCTTCCCCCATTGATGTTATTACTCTGGCATAATTCTATAGCAACACTCCCATGAATCTGAATGGGATGAATTCAAGTGGCAATAGCCAATCACAATGTCAATTTATGTATTTACAAATCTGTACTTTCTTTCTAGTTTTCTCCTCTCAAAGTTATATTTACATGAATACTTCACAATATGGTTAATACTGTAAATGAAACAAGTTCCTTATGCTTAGTCAATAACACCTTGAAGAACTGTTTATCATCCATTTATCTTAAAATCTTGTTACATTTTTTATTTTGGAGGCATTAGTTCTATATTTGCTTAAGGGAAATATGCCCACTTGACCAAACAGATTAAAATCATGAAGATGGCAAAACAAAACAGAACAAATAAAAATTCATAGAATCCTTGCCTAAGTACCATCTCTTTGAATAGATAGCTAACATTGTTATTATGCTATTATGACCTTAAACCCCCCATTAAAATTTGCCTGTCAGTAGGCATAATAAATTTCATCGAGGGTTATAACATACTAGGTGTTGGTCTGAAGAAGGGGATTCTTGGGCCAGTACTACTATAGATGATAAAAGACCAGCTTTTTGCAGAAGTGAGTTAAATTTGGTTGGCATGCTTCCATCCTGTTTTCAGTATGCTCTCTTCCATCCCAGTGGGTAATGACCCATGTCTCATTTTTTCCTGATGAGACTGGGTTTATTTCCTAATCCCAGGTCCTTGTGACCCTGTGACCAGACCGTTTCTTTCCAAGGAAAACATTCTCATTATCACCTGCAGCCAGGATTGTCTGAATTATCTTCCCTACATGCACATTTCATTGTTACTGGTGTTTTTCTTTCTTCACATTGTTGTAGCCACCCTTTCCTTCAGTGCTGGGCTATGGCCCTAGGTGTGCTTCTTTACTCAACTCATGCCCAGGCTGCATTTGTCCAGGCTTTCCACACATCAGGGTGTCTTGAGCTGAAGCCCACCTTCTTCTCAAAACAATGCTTTTTCTGTTGCCTGAGATTTGCTGAGTTATTGGCTCTACTGTATTCCCTGGGGTTTAAATTTGTAATAGGCTTAAGTTGCTACTAGTCCCCAAAGATACTTAAACTTTGATGGATAGCTACCAAATATAGAAACCTGTTTAAGCCACCCAATAAGTTTCTAATGGTAGAATTTAGGCACCTCTAATAGGCAGATATTTGCAAATTGGTGTACAATGTGTCTATACGTATACGTGTGTAACCTTGTCCATCATATTTTTCTATTTGTCATCCATCCATTTTCTACCCATTCTAAGATGATCTAATATTAATGTTAGAGGGAAAACTATCTTATTTCACTGAGTGAAATAATGAGGAAAAATAAGGAGAAGTCATGTCATTGGTGGAGAAAAAATGGCAGATTCTTACTGTGCAGAAGTGTAATGGACTACAGGTAATTTGCTAGTAAATTTTCTTTATGTATGACCTTGTTATTTTAACTACACTGCAGCCAGTTTCCACCCCCTTTTTCATTTTGCAGAACTTACCCAGTCTCTGTTAGAAATCAGAATAAAATGCAAACAAAATTTGAGATTTTCAAATGCACTCTGAAGTTGAACTATTTAGTTCTGGGCATTTACTACGCCACTGGCCTTGTACCGAAAGTTCTGGAAATAAAGATAATGCAGTTGATGTGGCCTTGCTCTGAATCTACATGAAACAGTATTGATTTGTTTAACATTACAGTTTGAATGAGTTAAAAAAAAAAAAAAAGAAAAGAAATCAACAAAATCTAGGTTGTACCAGGTAGCATATTTTGAAATAAGCAAAAAGGTGTGGAAAAAAATCTAAAAGTAAAATATTTATTGTTCCCAACTGACACTATCAACAACAATATTTTTGCATTTATAAAAAGTGATCATGCTAGTATGAGAACAGTTAAACAGATGTTAAATGTGTGTTTTTAACACCACCATTACTTCCACCCTGCTCTAAGTGCTACTGCTCAAAGGCAGCCATTTTCACTTTTGTTTATATTATTTTGTTCATTTTTCAGGTATTTACCAATTTGTTCATGAATAACATAGGTACAATATTATTTTCTGATTTAGTAATTTAGACATTTATCCATTGCAGATATTTTGATATCCTATTATAATGGATATAGACTCAACTCTCTTTACTGGAAATAAAAGAGAAAAAGACAAATTTCTTAGCCATGTAGTAAATTCATTACACCATACAATTCCAGTGTAAGATTGGATTTCACATTTTACGTAGTTCAACACTATCTAATACATGATTTTTTTTTTCCAGCCACTCCTCAAAGAACATCAGCTGCTGCATGAATTCCTTCAGTTGCTATGAAATTATACCTCTCAAGGTTGTCCATTTCATAATTCCACAGCTAAGCACTTGGTCTCTCTCAAATTAAAATCATGTTCCTGGGACTGTCCTATCTTGATCTAGAATTCCGAATGTAATTACTACTATTGTATCTGACAGATGTATAAATATTTTGAAAGCAATATTAATTTTTTTCTTTTAGGATCCTCTCTTCAATGTTAAATATTATAAATTCCTTAAATTAACGTATTTCAAGCCATCATCCATGTTACCTCCTAAAGTTTTTTTTTTTTTTTAAGATTT
Source organism: Martes martes (assembly GCF_963455335.1). Classification (NCBI taxonomy): domain Eukaryota; kingdom Metazoa; phylum Chordata; class Mammalia; order Carnivora; family Mustelidae; genus Martes; species Martes martes. The sequence continues at coordinate 25,307,755 of NC_137889.1, read as the reverse complement.
TATTTGTTTATTTGACACATAAAGAAAGATCACAAGTAGGCAGAGAGGCAGGCAGAGGGAGAGGGGGAAGCAGGCCCCCTGCTGAGCAGAGAGCCCGATGCGGGACTCCATCCCAGGACCCTGAGATCATGACCTGAGCCGAAGGCAGAGGCTCAACCCACTGAGCCACCCAGCTGCCCACCTCCTAAAGTTTTAAGATGTCTTGATGTCACCATTAGAAGGGACACTGAGAGAGTGACATGCAATACATTCTCACCTCTACTTCCTTACCTGGTTTAGGAAAGCTACCACACCGTGCTTACTCATAGTGAGCTTATGCAACCAAGACACTTCACAGAGTACTTTTTGCTGTCTAGATTTTCTGATTCTGACCCCTTGACCTTGATATTTCGACCTAAGAACAGAGCCTAATATTTTATCCCTGTTATATTTTCTTTCTATTTAGATCTGATATGTTGCCGTCTGGGAATCTTTCGAATATGAATCCTATCATCTGTGATATTTCTCAACACTTCCATATTTGTGTCAACCACAAATATTCCATGCCTGCCATGGGTACCCTTACGTAAGCCATTAATAATAAAGACATTCAACCAGAAAGCATCAAGAACAGACCTGCTAGACACCTCCCTGTCAGGCTGACATTAATTCTTTGATAAATGTTTCTGGGAGTTAGGTTGTCTACTCGGTTACAATAAGTTTAATAATTTGTAAAAAGAGCCCAAGAGAGCCCAAGAAACAAATAATAGTAGTAGTAATAATAATAAGAAGAAGAATCAAATAATAATGAATTTCTAAGATGTTAAGGTAGGAATGAAATAGAACCTGGGAGAAGCATTGATAATGCATTTTTTAAACAATGTATTAAAAAATAATTGTTATTTTCTTACATGGCTAAAAATTATCTGTAGGTTTTAGGCAAAGTGAATTAAAGCAGAACACATAGTCATATTCATACAGATACTATAATTTAGCTGTTAACTTTTAGATGATGATGGCCTTGTCTTGCTGTGGTTGGGGTGTGTGTGTGTGTGTGTGTGTGTGGTTTGTGTATGTGTGCCTATCACAGGGACTTATGCCTGGGAGGCACTTTTGCTGTTTATTTGTTTGTTTTTCAACAAGTGTTAGAAAGGCATGATAAATAAACAACCAGAAAATAATTGCGTTTTGAAGTACGTGAACAGATGCTCTGGTGTGTGGGGATTATAGTTGAACAAGTGTAAAGCATGACTTGAGGAAACTTGTCATGTAGGTAGTATCTGCTTCTATTGGCAAAGAGATGGTCCCTGCACTCCAATGTCTGGTGCATCAATTTCACAGTGTCAGTATATTCATTAGGTTATTTGTTCCTATTTCAGGTACTATGTCCATCTCTTCCTGGGAATGAAGGTTGGCCAGACCATCTGGAATTAGAAATAAAGAGCAAACATGTCTCTTCAAACTGGGGACACTATAGAAAAAGTTTCTCTTCCCTTTGGATATATTCCTGGTCATTGGTTTATTTCTAAACACTGTTACTGAGCTCTAGTTTTTATTTTATGAGTTAATTGGGACTGAAGATAAGATTTGGAATAAATGCATATTTACTTGCTTATTAAAATGAATAGCTTGTATGTTACTTCTTGCTAATTAGTAAACTCTGTTGGTTAGGTCTTAAAAGAAAATAATCTAAAATATAAATATTTATGGATACTTAGAAATGTAAACTGTCATTTTTTAATGTTTCTCTTTAACCAAATTTAGCAAATAAAAAGTTGTCCTGTTTTATCTCACTTAAATTTTTAGACATATGATTACATTAACACTGCTCTATTTATGACAGAAATATTCTAATCGCTGGATCTCTAAAATCCTGTATGTTTTAGCTAGATTAAAGACCTAAATATGAAGTATAACATCATAAAACTCCTAGAAGAAAACATAGGCAGTGACTTCTTTGACATTGGTCTTCACAACATTTTTCTAGATGTCTCTTCAGTCAATGGAAACAAAGCAAATATAAACTATTGGGACTACACAAAATAAAAAGACTGCGGGCGCCTGGGTGGCTCAGTGGGTTAAAGCCTCTGCCTTCGGCTCAGGTCATGATCCCAGGGTCGTGGGATCGAGTCCCGCATCGGGCTGTCTGCTCAGCAGGGAGCCTGCTTCCTCCTCTCTCTCTCTGCCTGCCTCTCTGCCTACTTGTAATCTCTGCCTGTCAAATAAATAAATAAAATCTTAAAAAAATAAAAAAATAAAAAAATAAAAAGACTGCATAGTGAAAGAAACAATCAATACAAGAAAAAAAGCAACTTGATGAATGGAAGAAGATATTTCCAAATGATATATCTGATATGGGGTTCATATCCAAAATGTGTGAAGAACCTCTACCAACACCAAAGGGGGGAAAAATCTGACTAAAAAGTGGGCAGAGGACCGGAACAGAAATTTGTCCAAAGAAGACATGCAGATGGTCAACAACACATGAAAAGATGCTCACTATCACTAACTTCAGGGAAATGCAAATTAAAACCATAACAAAATATCACTTAATACCTGTCAGAATGGCTAGAATTAAAAGAAAACAAAAAATAAAACAAAACAGAACAATAAGAATTACCAAGCATTGGCAAGGGTATGGAGAAAAAGGAGCTCTAATGCACTTTTGGGGGTAATGTAAATTGGTGGCACCATTATGGAAAACAGTATGCAGATTCCTCAAAAAATTAAAAATGGAAATACCATACAATTTAACAATTCCATTACTATTTACCCAAAGAAAACAAAAACACTAATTCAAAAAGATAACTCACCCCTATGTTTAGTTATTTACATTATTATTTACAGTATTTACATTATTTACAATAGTGATAACAGGGAAACACCCTAAGTGTCAATTGATAAAAAAGAATGGATAAAGAAGATGTGGCAAATATATGCCATAGGATATTACTCAGCTAGAAAAAGGATGAAATCTTGCCATTTGTGATAACATGCATGGGTTTAGAAGGTGTGATGCAAAGTGAAGTAAGTCAGACAGAAAAAGACAAATGTCATATGATTTCACTTATGTGCAGAATCTAAAAAATGAAACAAATAAATACATAAACAAACAACAACTAAAAACAGACCCATAAATACAGAGAACAAAACAGTGGTTGCCAGGAAAGTGGGGACGGGATTAGAGGGATGGACAAAATGTGTGAAGGGGGGTGACACAGGCTTCCATTTGTGGAATAAGTAAGTCATGGGGATAAAAAGTATAGCATAGGGAATATTGTCAATGACATTGTAATAGTGTTGTAGGATGATATACAGTAGCTACACTTGTGGCAAACATGGGCATAACATATAGACTTGCAGAATCACTTATGCTGTACACCTGAAATTAATGTAAAATTAAATGCCAACTCAGGGCTCCTGGGTGGCTCAGTGGGTTAAGCCTCTGCCTTCGGCTCAGGTCATGATCTCAGGGTTCTGGGATAGAGCCCCACGTTGAGCTCTCTGCTCAGTGGGGAGCCTGCTTCCCCCCTCTCTCTCTGCCTGCCTCTCTGCCTACTTGTGATCTCTCTCTCTCTGTCAAATAAATTAAAAAAAAACTTTAAAAAAATTAAATGCCAACTCTACTTCAATTAAAAAAATAAAATAAAATCTTGATTTCTTAGCGAAAGTTACAAAGCAAAAACATTTTGAGTTTAGTACATGGTTAATCAGATGGAAACGTCTTTTACTGATCTTGACCTGGAAAGGAACAGGTGTGTACTGGCAATGCAAACAGAAAGGGGATTTCAGGTATCAACGTAACAGGTGAATAAAAAAATAAGAAATGTGTAAAGACATATAGTGCCTTACAAAGAAACCATACTGAGGAGGCAAGCAAGAAATGAAATCAGATCGATCAGAGTCATAGAAATGTTTGAAAGACAGAGTAGGTGTACAAGATTAGGAAGGGAATAAAAAGGTTTGATCAAATCACACAAAACACAAGACAGTATCAAATGACAACATATTCCCAAAATGTAGAACCAAAAAGGGATATTATCAATAGAACACACTCCAAAGAAATATGAATTGTTTTTATAAAATGGACTTTTGATAGCACAGCATTGTAGATTGAGAGAAAACATCCTTATTCTCAAAGAGGTGGCAATCTCAAAATAAGACTCAGTGTTTGTAACACTTTCAACCTGGCAGGTGCATGTACTATCAGTAAATTTACTTCAAGTTTATCTGCCTCTTTACCTTTCACCTAAAGACACTGCAGAAAGTTGCTGAGAATCAATCTTGGAAGATCCCTCCTTTTGAAGTGATTACCTTTGGTTAAGGGATTCCAAAAGATGGTCTGACTTTCACAGAGGTAATCAAGTTTCCAAAGCCATTTTTGCTTTGTATTTACAGAATTACCTTTCCCTATCTGTGATGCTGAGGGAGAAAATACTTTGGCCTAATGAAAACAAGGGGAACGGTAGGCAAACCCTACAATTTTAGAGTTTCTGTCCTTGGGAAACCATAGATCTACTGGGAAGAATAGAAACTACGGTAGATCAGGCTATAACTTTAATATTTATGTGCTCTAGATGTTGATTCCAAGTGGCTGAGTTCTATGTTGAATACAACTGAAAGACAGAGTTTGTAAAATATGTCTGTATAGGTTCTCTTGATAGTGATTATTTTATAATGACCACAAATTGGATGTGTATTCAAATATAAACATAAACATTATTTTTTCCCTGCTACTTTAATCCTATGGTGCTATCTTTGCTTCTTTTTATTTCCCTCAGAAACCTTTATGGAAATACTAATTAATGCAAGTCAACTGTTTAACTTTTAATGTTATTGGAGACTTTAAGTAGGCTTAAAATCAAGTATTGGTGTTTAAAGTACAATTGACACTTTTAAAAGTTTTTCTTCATATATAAAAATGATAAAAGCTTTTAATTATGGCTTGCTCTGTATATAACGGATTCTATTATCATAAAAGAAATTACTTTTAACTACCTCTGAAAGAAAAGTCACAGAGTTTGCATAGTTTCCAGCTTAATTTTTAAGAAAATAAGAAAAGCAAGCTATTTTATAAAATGAAACATAATATTCTTTAAAAACCTGTAGTTCTGCAAATAGTTTATTCATCCGAGAATATGACTGAGTTTTCTTGGCAGCATAGCTTTGAAACACGGAGAAGAAGTAAAACCAATCTTATTATTGGATAAACATTTTTAGAGGGGCCAGAAATTGCTAAACTCAGGAGTTACAGAGTTATATGCCTCTTGCAAGTAAGTTCAACATCAAGAGAGGGGTTGTAACCAGCTAATAATTATAAACGATGTATGAATACTAAGTCATTTATTTCTGATGCCTAGAGGAAACCAGATACTAAAGCACAAAAAATATATATATATAAATTCTCTTCAAAATTCTTCAACCCTGAAACATAGATAGAAGGATTGCTCAAATGTGGGGACTTAGAGAATGACAGCTCACTGTCTCTGCATCCCCAGAGAACAAAGAAGGTGAATAACCCTGGGATCATGTTGCTTTCTTCAGCTGGAGGGAATGTGGAACTGCATGTCGGATGACTGTCCTTGCGGGGACTGTAAATTGTATGCTATAATGAGCTGGTGGTATGACTCAAAAGGAACCATCCAGGGCTAATAACCACCCAATAGCCTAGTCAGATATATAATGTGCTGTATTAGAAAGCTCCATAGAGTCCAGGAAAATTCAAAGAACTAAATGTGAATTCTTCTGCCAGTCTAGGGCAATCTGGACCAGTCAATGTAGAAATATGCCATTTCTGCCATGTATCACGTTATCATTTATAATCTTTTTCTGTTCATTGTCTTTTTACATCCTCAAAACAATCTTGGAAACACAATCTTTGGGGACTGAGAAAAGTTTAAGTTCATATGGAAGATGGTAGAGAATTATCGTTTACCTCTTGTGTGACTTGCTTAAGTAATGTCCTCATTTGTAAAAATAGTGTCTATGATACTTGTCCTTTCTATCTCACAATCATTTTGATCATGAAATATGTACAGATGTTCCCAAATTTATTGAGCTCCATATAATCCTAGGATCAAGTGGGATCCAGGAAAGTTAAGAAAGCCCCCAAGAGCTTGCACTTTCTTGAGAAGAGAGGAGAATTGGAGTGGATCCTTTGGATGCTCAGGTGGAACTGGGAATTTTGGCAGAGTCTTATGAAAAGACTATCACACTCTTGAAGGGAGACTTTTGCTTTCTTTCAGGCCTGGCTCCATCTGGACTGAGTCATCTAGACCTTATTTTAGTATGTCTCACAGTCTGCTGTGTAGCCAGGGTCTCCAGAATGAGTACTGGCCATAGCCAGGTGGTATTATATTGTTTCCTTAAGAGCTCAAGGTTTCAACCGCTAGGGAGAGAAATGGGAAAAGGCAGAGGAAGTTTATTCTTCTGAAATCACTTTGTTCCTACAATCATGGATTGTCTGCGTCCACTGATCTCTGCAGAAGCATCCATGTCTTTCTGATCTGCACAAGAACAAGAGATGAAGAAGGTAAGAATGTTATGCCCTGAAAATCTCTGTGCTCTGCGTGTGTGAATGTGGGTGGTGGGGAGGGAAAGGGAGGGCGAGATGGAAGTTGAGAGAAGAGCAGTGAGTTCAAAAATAATGTTTCACCCTAACAAATGTTTGTAATTAGGTACTATGTAATAATTAAAAGGTACAGTCTTCCCTCTAGTAGTTTAAAATGCAACAGAAGATATAAGCAGGCAGGATGACGGATAAGTTACCAGTTGGGTATGTCCAGGAGAAGGCAAGGAGCAAGGGGAGTGACTATTAATGGCTACAAGGTTTCTTTTGGGAATGACACAAACGCTCTAAAATTGGACTATGGTGATGGATGCACACCTCTGTATAGATACTAAAAACCACTGAATTGCACATTTTAAACGGGTAAACTTTATGGTATATAAACCATATCTCAATAAATCTGTTAAAAAGAAAGATGATGGGGACTCTTTTTTGCTAAAACAAGATAGATTAAGGTGCTTATGAATATGTTATTCTCATCTCTATCTCTGCAATGCCTTTCAAATCCGACTCATTCTTTCTATTCATTATGAATCTTAGTTCAAACCCTCGTTTAGCTCTCTGTCCAGCACTTACACATGGATAATAGCTTGTATTTCTTGAGTGGCTTCTAGCTGATTAGTTGTAAGCCCTCTTATCCAGACTGCTGCATTTGATTTCGAAATGGTTTTCTTACCCTGTCCTCTCTCAAATTTTCTTAAAGCACAGATCTGATTATGTTCTGAACTTACTAAATGTTTCACATAGTTCAACACTGCCTACAGAATGAAATGCAAACTTTTAGCTTGATCTGTGATTCTCTCTTTCTGGTCTTATTTTTTTACATCACAATCCTACTAAACCACAATTCATTTTTTGGCATATAAAACAACTCGTCTTTGCCTTAAAACATACTCTACTTTTCCACTTCTCTGCTTTTTGCCCTTCTCCTAAATTCAAGCTGTCAAAATTTCATCCATTCAGCTCAAATGCTTCCTCCTACATGATATCTTTAATTGCACACATCACAATCACAACCTTTAAAAAATTATACCCTTCCTTGTATTTAATTGTGTATGTGTTACTTTTCTACTGTAACTATCCAATAAATATGATTAAGTTGAATTTTCAAATAAATGGTATATCATAAACCTTTTTATTTGTTATCATAGACAAGAGAGATTTTTGTAGAAATGACGCAGAGTAAAATTCCCTCCAAGCCAATACAGACCTTTGGCCACATCTTACAATAACATGCATCTTTAAGTTTCTGCTTCTTTTTCTTTTCTTTCTTCCTCCCCAAGCATTTCCAATCCACTCCAGACTCTCTTCCCCAGGATCCTCATTGCTGAGAAAGCTCCAATTCTGTCAGCCAAGCTGGTCAATGCCAGCCTCCATCTATTGAAATGCACTTTGTATTATCTTAATCTCATTCAGAGATAGCTCTCAATCTGAGACTAAATTGTACAAATGGAATACAGGAGGGTAAAATGTCCTTCTTCTGGAAAACGTACAATACTGAGACACTATAGGGTACTGGTTTATGCAAAATAAATTCCTTTCAATATTCTTTCTAGGTACATTTTCATTGAGCTCATATAGAGATGAGGCTTTTGCTTCTGTTGCATAGTGAGAGATGATAGTGGTAAATATTTCTGAGATATTATCCTGAGAGTGATTATCAAGAAGGAAGTAAAATGACTGGTGGGGAGGGGATGGTGAACAGAAATTTGGTTTGCATGTGTGTGTCTGTGTATGTGTGCTTGGATTTCAAACCTTGACAGTGTATAAGAATCATCTTGTATAATTTTTAAAGATACAAATTACAGGGTCCCACGCTGGTTATTTTCAGTAGGTAATGCTCATGAACTAATGTTTGTATAACTTCTCAGGTAATTCAGAAATATCTGGTCCTTAGACTGATATCTGGATCTTGGGCACATGTGTAATGACATCTCGAGTTTTCTGGTTTACAAAATGTTGTCCAGACATTAGAAATTTCTCCTGAAATTTCTTGGGAATTTCTGGGGAATTCCTCATGCAGAAAGAGTTTTTTTTTTTTTTTTTCCTCATTCCATGATAGTCTTAAATGACAAAAAATAGTTTTGTGGATATTCACCAGAGACTTGCATTTGGTTGGTATTTTGAATCTAGCCCAAAAAATCTTAAAAATTATTTATGCCTGTGTGTGTGTGTGTGAGAATCATCCTGAAATTTCAAAATATCAGTTAGAATAACTGCAAATATATACTTGTCCTATTGATTTTTAAATGACGAGATAGTAATGCAATTTCTAACTCCCTTCATAGTGTCTACTGCTTTAAAGACAGAACTAATTTATAAAGAGAAAAACTTCAAAATAAAGAAAAGATTGAAATTCATAAATTGAGACATGTAGACATTACATCTGAAAGGTACTTAGGCTTTAAAAGTCTGTTTTTTCCCCTAGAATATATGAATTTCTTATCCAGGAGAACAAAAGTTAATGAACTTTTCAGACTAATTTCTACCTTACCTTTAGATGACCTTATTTAATTAAAAAAAAAGAATAAATAAATAAATAAATTTTATTTATTTAACATAGATCTTTAACAATTTTTAAAACTGGTTTCATATGTGAGTTTATTTTATAATGTGTAAGAGGAAGAAATATGCCCTTTTTGATTGGAGAAACATTTTTATAATATACAATATATTTAAAATATAAGTAAACATAAAGAACTAATAAAATTTTAACTGATAGATTCTGAGTCATTGTAGTTTTTCATGTGAGTAGAAATTCTTTTCTTCAAAAATATTGCAAGATCTCTTGCCAATCAATGCATGATTTAGAATTTTAAATAACCAATACTTACTGTTTAAAAACTCTGAAAATTGCAATGTTTAATTTTCTTTTTTGTTGTTAAGAAATTATTTGACTTTTTGACTAAAAATAGATTATGCACTCCTTTTTTCTTCTTGATACTACCATTTAGGCACCATGAATTCTAGGAGACCAACATTAGATGTACTGATAATATAAAAACAAATGATTTTTAACATTAAATCATTTACAAATGATCAACAAATCTGTGTAAATTTTATTAAGATTATGTCATAGAAACAAGAACAAGAAGTACGTTCTTCTTGGAAGAACATAACACGCATATCTAAGCAAGAATTAGTTATTTTCTTTTGTATGTCAGTGCTATATTATTCAAATAAGTGCATGCTGAGAGGACCAACAAAGCAATAGAGAGAAGATTACAAATACATAGAGAGGTACAGAGGTAGAGACATACAGATATAAATTATAGGTATGAGGAATAACTTGATATTTGATGTCACTGACATAGTCATTATGAGAAAAATTAGAAATACACAACTGATTAAATCTATTACCTTTGTTTTACAGAGTGGTTTATCTTGATTCCAGTTTGGGGTATGGAGCAGTATCTTTTCTATTCTTAGAGTCTCTCTAAGTCTGATTGGCCAGTGGTCAACTATTTCTATCTCACATTGTTATCAGTATGCCCATCTTAAAAATAAAGTGGAAAGTTGCATTCTGATGCTGAAGAACGTTCATTGTACCTTAAAGAAGTCGTACTTGTGACTGCCCTGCAACATAGAAATCCAAAAAGTGTTTCTCCAGCTTTATCAGAGGAACACTGATAAAGTCTTTTACCGAAAGCTTAACCTGTGCTTAGACATGTAAATCAGTTTAGGTGATATTGTGGTAATACCCAGTATATAGTTTTGACACTTTAAATGTTGATTGTGAATTGATTTTATAGCTTATTCAAAAACTACTGGTCATTCCTATTATATTTCAGGTGAGGGGCTAGAGATACTATGATCCATCTTGCTCTTGGGTATCTCACTGACATGATATTCCTTATTTATTTCTTCAAAATCAAGCAAAATTCTATAGAAATAGCTTTTTAAAGATACTGCAGGTTTCATGTAGTTCGGCACTTACTTTAAAGAAATGCCTTTAAAACTCTGGAGTACCACCTAATTATCTCTCTTACATCCACTGAAGTTATTAAGTACCTGACAAAAAATACCAAGAGGTTGTACCATGAGGAATATTTCACCTGAATACCCAATATTAGAGCAAAAATATTAAGTGCCATGTGTCTAGCATTATGGAGAATTCTGGGTTAAGTGCAGGTGCCCTTTCGAGAAAACTTGGTATTAATATTTCAGTCTCAGCCATAAACAGCACTTCATGTGTTACTTAAAAAGGAAGATTTATTACCTTCATATCCTCTTAATAATTTATTTCTTCCTTTCATCAGGTATAATCTCATACTGCAGCCTTTTGGCCTTAAAGAATAATTTAATCTATTAGCCCAGAAAACCTTTAAAGCCAATCCTTGACGCTGAGTAGAAGTAGACGGTTTCACTAAGAGTATGCTGTCCTAGATGGAAGGTCAGTTTCCAGTTCATCACATAGCTGCAGGAGTCGTGCAGGGTAGAAACCAAATCCTTTGGCTTCCAATCTCCTTGTGAACAGACTTCCTTTAAGTAAGAAAGAAGACAAAAGACCCTGAGCAAGACCCACACCAGGGTTGGAGGCTCAGGAAAATGGTTTTAACAGGAGGTTAGGTGGTAGCCTCGACAAGTGGTAATCGACACTCCTCTTGGGAGATACTGTATAGTAAGGGTAGCTTGATTTACTTTATCCACCAGCTGTATAAGGGGGGCTATTATTTGCTATTAACAGAGATTCATCTTTAATTATTCACATTTGTATTTTTCCTGAGGAAGAAAATGATAATGTCATCTACTTCTCTCTGTATATATTTATTATTTAAATCAAAAGTTACATTACAGAGTTTCTTATGAATAAAAGGGAAATATCTGAAAAACAGTTATATTACAAGGAGGAAACACAAATGCAGCTTCCTGAATTTTTCATGAAAACTCACCCAGAAGGCACTACATAGTTTGGAATCAAAAAGCATAGATGCCTTAGGACACATAAACAATGTAGCTGAATCAAAGAAATTGCAGAAGCTTTACAGTCTTACAAATATTTCTCATTTTGGAAAAGATTTACTGAAGCAAATAAAATTACAGAATTGTGCATAAACTGAAAAATAAAATGGAATGGGAGCATAGAATATTTATTATTATTTTTTAAATTTCTTTTTTATAAATTTCAGCTTGATTGAGGTGTAATTTTCAAATATATTGTAAGATATTTTAAGTATATATCATGGCAATATATTCATGCATATTATATATACATGAAAAAATTCCTGCCGTCTAGTTAATTTACACATTGATTATATCACATTTTTATTTTATTTTATTTCACTTATATTTTGGTGAAATTATTATTCTTGATTTTTTAAAAAGATTTTATTTATTTATTTGACACAGAGAGAGAGGAAGAGAGCACAAGCAGGGGGAGTAGCAGGCAGAGGGAGAAGCAGTCTTCCCAATGAACAGGGAGCCTAGGACTCCTAGGACTTAGATCATGACCTGAGCCAAAGGTAGCTGCTTAACCCACTGAGCTACCCAGGCAACCCCAGATATTATTCTTGATAAAAGCCACCAAATAATGTGAAACAAAGGAGCATGTGAATATATCATGAGACGGTCATTCAAAATAATTTTCAAAAAACTTGAAGTATTTATCATTCCTTTCTTCATTTGACTTACATATAGGCTTAAGTAGGAAGAAAATGCTGATTACATAAGTGCTTTTAGGAACAGCACAAGATACTACGGTGAAGAAGCAAGATTTTAAACTCAAAGAGCTTAAGATATAGCAAGGGAGACCTAGATAAAACAAGCATCATTATAAGGCAGAAATATTACCAAAAATCTAACATAGATGTTTACAGAAAGAAGAAACAAATCTTCATTATTTCTTTTTCTGCTTTTTTTTTTTTAATTGAGGTATAACTGACACAGAACATTATGTTAGTTTAGGTTGTACAACATAATGATTGCAAAATGATCACCAAAATAAGTCTAGGGAACATTTCCCACCACACATAGTTACAAATTCTTTTTCTTGTGATGAGAACTTTAAAGATCCACTGTCTCAGCCACCTTCAAATCTGAAATACAGTATTATTTAGTCTCTATGCTGTACACTACATCCCATGCTTATTTTTTTTTTAATAACTGGAAGTTTGTAAGTGTTGATTCCCTTCACATAGTTCATCCTGCCTCCACCCTGTCTTCTGTCTGAATTATTTTACTTAGCCTATGTCCTGAAGGTCAATCCATTTTGTTACAAATGACAAGATTTCATTCTTTTTTAATGTCAGAGTAACATTCCAATATATAATACATATAATATTATATGTATTAATATAATATTCCTTTATATATATTCATATGTTTTTCATTCATTCATTCATGATGGACGCTTAGGTTTTTTCTGTATCATGGCTATTTTAAATAATGCTGCAATGAACATGAGGGTGACTGTATCTTTGTGAGTGTTTTTATTTTCTTTAAATAAATATCCAGAAATATAATTGCGGGATCATATGGCAGTTTTATTTTTAATATTTTGAGGAACATCCATACTGTTTTTGATAGTGGCTGTACCAATTTATATTCCCACCAACCGTGCATCATGAGGGTTCCCTTTTCTTCATATCCTCACCATTTGTTACTCTGGTCTTTTTAATAATAGCAATGCTAACAAGTGTGAGACGATATCTCATTGGGGTTTTGATTTGTATTTCCTGATGATTAGTGATGTTGAACAACTTTTCATATACCTGTTGCCCATCTGTATGTCTTCTTTGGAAGAATATCTATTTAGATCATCTGCCCATTTTTTAAATTGGATAGCTTTTTTGTTTGTTTTTGTAACTGAGTTGCATGAGGTATGTGTGTGTGTATATATGTGTGTGTATATATACACGTATATGTACACAAATATATATCTATATCTATATCTATATCTATACATTTGGGCTATTACCCCTAACATTTATATGATTTGCAAATATTTTCTCCCATTCAGTAGGTTGTCTTTTCATTTTGTGTACTGCTGCCTTTGCTGTGCAGAAGCAATACACAGAAGAGGTAATCCCACTTCTTGATTTTTGCCTTGTTACCTTTCCTCCTGGTGTCAAATTCAGTCATCACCAACACCCATGTCTAAAAGCTTATCACTCATGCTTTTTTTCCTAGGAGTTTTATGGCTTCAGGTCTTATGTTCAAGTCTTTAACCCATTTTAGTTGATTTTTTAATGCATTATGTAAGATAGTCGTCCAATTTCATTCTTTCCATGTGGCTATTCAGTTTTCTTAACACCATTTACTGAAAGGACTATCTTTTCTCTATTTCTCTTGGCTCTTTTTTTGTAAATTAATTGACCATATATGTATGGGCTCACTTCTGGCCTCTCTATACTGTTCCATTGATCCTTATGTCTGTTTGCATGCCGAGATCGTACTGTTTTGATTACAATGATTTTGTAATATAGCTTGAAATCAGGAATGTGATATCTACAGCTTTGTTCTTCTTGAGAGACCTTTCCAATAACAACAGAAAAAAAAAAAAACAATCTTATAAAAATGAGCAAAGGAACTAAATAGATCTTTTTCCAAAAAGACATCCGAATATCAAAAAGGTACATGAAAAGGTGTTCAGTGCTCACTTTGGCAGCATATATAGATATTCAGTGGAGATTATCTCATAATCTATAAAAACATTGAATCACTATGATGTACACCTGTAACTAGTAAGATGGAGAAATATATATACAAATATATGTATAAATTCAGTAAAAGAGAAAAGATGCTCAGCCTCACTTATCTTCAGGGAAATACAAATCAAAACCATAATGAGATATCATTTCATATCTGTTAGAATAGTTATCATCAAAAAGACAAGCAATTACAAGTGTTGGCAAGGATGTGGAAAAAAAGGGAACCCTTGAATGCTGTTGATAGGACTATTAAGTTGGTGTAGTTGCTATGAAAACCAGTATGGAAGTTTCTCAAAAAATTAAAAAAATAGAATTACCACCTCACACGACCCAGCAATTCCACTATCCCACTTTCAGGTTTGTATTTAAAGGAAAGAAAACTGAATATCAAAGAAGTATCTGTGCTCCCACGTTTACTACAGCATTCCTCACGGGAACCAAGATATGAAAACAACCTAAGAACCTATCAAAGGATGAATGAATAATGAAGATGAGATATGGACACACACACACACACACACACACACACACACACAGGAATATCTTCCAACCATGAAAAAGGGGAAATCTTGCCATTTGCAACAACATAGATGGACCTTGAGGGCATTATACTAAGTAAGGTAAGTAAGATAGGGAAAGACAAACACTGTATGATCTCATGTATATCGAAAAAGGCCAAATTCATAGAAACAAAGAACAGAACTGTGGTTGCCAGGGTCTAGGGGGTGGGGAAATTGGGGAGATGTTGTTTAAGGGTACCAACCTGCATCTAGTAGATAAATAAGCCCTGCAGTTCTAATGTACAACATAGTGGTTATATCAATATTGTATTATAAACTTCAAAGTTGCTAAAAGACTAGATCTTAATTGTTCACTATAAAAAGTAATAATTATGTGAGGTGATAGAGATGTTAGCTAACACAACAGTGGCAATCATATTGCAATATGTAAATGTATCAAATTAATACACTGCATGCCTTAAACTTACATAATGTTGCAGGTCAATTATATCTCAATTTTAAAAAAAAGAAGGAAAAGAAGTTTTGACTGAGAGCATGTACCACTGAAGGGTTAGCATATGCTCATTTCAGAATATTTAAGTAAAGGTAATGAGCAAGTAGATGGATAGGAGTTTCTCAGCTAAGAAACAGGTCTTTGGGCTTATGAAGAAATAAAATCTATTCACATAGTGGCAGTCACAAATAACAGAGAACATAAGAGATAAGCACAGACTCTTGGAGAATGGTTATGATTGGGAACCAAGTGAGGATAATGGTTGTTAGATTACACACTACTGTATCTAAGCAAAGTAGCTTATACATATAAATTAAGTATCATTTACTCAATAAATAATAGGTCCTGTTTTCTCTATAGAAATTGTCAGTAGGAGGGTCAGAGAGTTAAAAATACAACACAGAAGCAAGAGTGAATATGGGTTAAAGAACAAGGAATGGTTACCATGATCTAATGTCAATGAACATAAAGACTGGCAAAAACTTATATATTGATGGTCAAGTGTTTACTGTGAAAGTTATTCAGCAAGAAGTGAAAGAACGATGAGATTGTGGGGGAAAACATGACAGCTACTCTTTCCAAAGATTTGGTAGCAAGAGCATAAGACAAAGTGATGCTTGAGAGATTGGCAGTGAGGAAAGACTTTTTCAAGGGAAAGAAAAATTTGAGTCCCTTAGTAGGCAGAGCAAAAGTAAGAAGAAAGGGGAAGGCCTAGAAAATGGTGATTTAATGGAATGAGCTTTCAAGAAAAGAAGAAAAGGCTAACAACCAAAGTCCAGGTAGATGGTTTAACAGTAAAAAGTGGAGAAATTATGGCTGTTTTTTTCTTTTCTTTCGGACAAGACCGAAGAAGGTATCAGACACGGATTTGAAGTCTTTATATAGAGGAGAGTCTACATGGACTATTTGAGATGGCATTCCTGTCCATAGTTCAGTGGGAGATGAGGTCTAACCTGAGAAGGGAGAAATATGTTATGATATAAAGATAGGGTTGAAATCCCTTTTCAGGGTGATGCAATATTGACCCAGGAGACACATAACCATTTCTGAGCAGTAGTGAGAGAAGTAAGATTGTGCAGTGTGAATCTGTAGTGGAATTAGCACCACTTACTTTCTGCAGCAATGCTAACAGAGTCTGAATGCAGTGAAAAAAGACCATAAGGACTACTCAGCATTGGGATTTATTAGAATACAGGTGGCAAAAGTCAAATGGGTGAGGGACTTTACAGTATCACTAAGAAGACCGTTAAAGAGGCTCAATATGGTCTCACAATCTAAGTTAGGGAGAAAAGTGAAGTCAGATAGAGGTTGATGAACTAGGAATATAAAATGGTTTAAGTGATTAGAACTCACAGTGAGAACAAAGTTTAAGTTAGCTGCTAGTGAAGGCAGAGAAGGGGTGAAAAGTAAGCTAGTTCTTTCAGAGAGAGAAATTTTAATGTTCAAAATCAATAATATTGATTAAAGACTCATAGTGAGCAAAAGATCTTATTGATCCAGAATGTTTGAGGAATGAGATATCTAATTAAGTAAATATGCTGGCTTAGAATAAGTATTATATAAATAGAAAATATCCATGTAACATATTCCTACACATAACTAAGTACATGGGATTTTGTCAGAGGAACTATTACGTTATTGCCAACAGTCATGAAAATATCTGAAATGTTGGACATCTCTAGCCCTGAGTCAATATTAGTGGTACATTAAAGTAAAATGAAGTAGTACACATACATTTTTATGCCTATTTTTCTTCTTCTATTTATGTATACATATACATATACATATATACGAATGTGCATAGTTTTAACTCTGTATCTAGACCTATAAAATCTTCTGGGTAGACTGCATAGACCTAAGTGTGTAAAAGGTCTTCACACACACTGCCATCTTCTGAAACAGGTATGATACACTTTGATAGGAACTTGAAAGGGGAAGGGGGTAGTAAATTGCTTCTATATTCACTCAATTGTATCAACCATATTAATTAATGCAAAGAAAAATGCACCTTAGTAGGCTGTTGGAAAACCAACAGGTAGAAAGTTCTTGAAGGACAACATTAATTGGGAGGAAAAGAGAAAAAGAGACAATAGGATAATCAGTGGCCACATCAGGTTTTCTTCCCATGAAGAGAGTTGAACTAGATATGCATAAAAAGTCAGCTAAATGCAAAGCTTGGGACTCCCCTTTTTCCTTGTCTTCCGACTGTTTATTATGGAATTTTTCTACATTATAATTTTGATACACAAAGGGATATGCAGTGGGTTGTCAGATTCTACAGAGTAAATAATACATATAATTCACACTTTACTGAATAAATATGCTCTATTTTGAATGATTCAGAAAAGCCTTCATGATGTTGGTTACTGTTGAAAATAGATTGGTTCTCAGAGGAATTAAAGCTAGTCTATCCTAATCTAAGCTAATCTATCTATACTGTGCAATTCCATTTGGCACTTAACACCATGTGCTTATAAGAAAAAATGAATAAAAATGCATAATGTTAGCTGTGTTGGACAAGGAAAGACATGACATTAACTACCCATCCTCTGTTTTAATAGTTCAGAATACTCATGTAATTCCCCACACTGGATGAGGTGGCAAAAGATGTGATATTGATTTTTCATACTGACTACAAATTGGATGAATTGCCTACCCTATGCCCAGACTAACATCTTTTGCTTTAAGGAAATGTAGCAGTAGGGTTTGGTTTTTAGGAATCAACTTGGTTAGAAGAGGCTAAACTGCAGTGAGGAAGAGAGCCATGAATATAAGGGAAATGTATTTCCCTCTCCTGGAACTTCTGAGGGAAGCAGTCAGGACTGTGGGTGGGTCTGTTATCCTCAGCAATATGGCTTCCAAGTTTCCTCCAGACAGCACCAAGTCCAAGCCAGAAGAACACTAAGCAGGAGAGACAGCCAGGGCAAACACCTTTAGAGACAGAGAAATGACTGTGAAGTAGCAAATATCACTTCCATTAATATATCACAAGCTTGAAATTAGTTCCTGGATGCAACTAGCTGTAAGGGGGCCTGTGAAATCCTGCTTTCAACAGGGTTTCCATTGACAAAGTGAAGATAGAAAGAATGGACTGTGGGAAAGCTGGCTTTTCTAACATTCATCCTGATTGGGATGGAGGATTGCTGTGTCCCCACATGGTGGTGAGAAAGAGAGACAGGGAGACAGAGACAGAGAATGAGTTCTCTTACTCTTCTTAGAAACAAAGCAAAACACTACTTTTACCATGAGGGTCCCACCCTCATGACCTCTTCTAATCCTAAGTACCTTCCAAGGTCCCTGAGGGTTAGAGCTCGTCAGAGCCCATAACATCATCCAAAGTTGATAAATCTGTTTCCTTGGCTTGTTCACTCACATAAGACCTATTTACAGAATGGGGAAATGAACTGCTATTGTCTCATATAATTAAATCCATTTAAAAAAAAAAGGCAAAAGAAAGAATCTTTGTGTCTAAGGCATGCTTATTTGTAAAAATATCTGTATGTTATTACTCAAAGTAGTGCATTTCAAGACAAAAATTACCCAAAAACACAAATGTAAATATATTTATACACTGCAATCCCAAGGTTTTTTAGGTAGTTGCTGGTTTTTATATAATCACCATTATAAAAATATTTCATTGAATAGTATAGATAACTTAGAACACAGTGTGAAACATTTTGATAAAAAAGCAAGTTAATTTTAAAAATTAGACTAAATTAATATTAATTATTAATAGAGTACTATATTAATATATATTTTCTTGTTTTATTCCATTAATCTGTGAGATAGATATGGAACTGGAATTAAAACAAAATTTCCATTTTACACAGGAACTAAGTGAAGTTCTGAGAGGATTAATGACTTGCCCACCACCACCCAGCCAGTAAGTAAGTAGAACTGAGATCAAATTCAGTTCTTCCACACTTTCTATTCTCAAGGTAATATTTCCCACCAACTACCATACCAAACAGGAATTCTCTGCTGATTTTATTTGCTCTCCTAGAAGGTGATAAATTTAATGATTTCCTGTTATAAATTTTACTTTGATTTATTTTTATGTCTAGAGGATATAATATATAAAAATGTAATTACTGAAACAGCTTGTTCAGAATTGGAATTAAAAATATTTTATCATTTTAGGCACCATGAATTATAGGAGACCAACATTAGATGTACTAACAATATAAAAACAAATGATTTTTAATATTAAATTATTTACAAATGATCAACAAATCTGTGTAAATTTTATTAAGATTATGTCATAAGCCAGCAGCAGTTGAGTGTGCTCATGGGTGTCAAGGATACTCATAACCCTCATAACACCCTAAGTAGGATAGTTTCTAAACTCAAAGAGTTTGGTTAGGAAAGCACTGGATATTGGGGAGGGCATCTGTTGTAATGAGCACTGGGTATTATAGAAGACTGATGAATAAGTCTATATAAGACATAAAAGACTGATGAATCACAGACCTCTATCCCTGAAATGAATAATGCTTTATATGTTAATTTTTTAAAAAGAAAAAAAAAAGGTAAATGCATGTCCAAAAAAAGGACAAGAAATCATTACTCTATTTATAGAGAGAATCATATTGCCATATAATATTTCTATTCTGCTTACAATTACAAAGTACTTTCCCACCTTTTCCCCTACTCAATAATATCCTGTGAGCTAGGCAAGGCAGGTATTATTATTTCAATTTTACAGATCATCTCTGGATCAGAAGGTTTTCATGGCAGACATTCCATCTTTAAAGATGCACTGAGAAGCCACTGTATGTCAGGTGTGATGCCAGGTGCACTAGGATTGGGAAGCAAAAATGAGTTGTTTGTTTCCCCAGTGCTTCCAGAGTAGCACAGAGAAAGAAAACACAATCCATCACTGTGTTGCTATGATTACTATGATACCAGTAGAAGATAGAGTGAGCAAAGGGAGGTAGAAATGGTTTCAACACTCAACAGAGAACAAGTGTCCAGGTTGTCTCAATTAATTCCAGTGCCCGTTTCATGAGAAATTGAATAGCCATGATTTTCTGATTATAAATGTTTTTGGTATTCAGAAAATGAAAGAACATTAGAATGTGCTAGAACTGTTAGAGTTAGTGGGGTTCAATTTCAGCTTTCCAGAAAGGTCAGCAATTAGACAGGTGCAAGGGAGAAGGGCCATTCTGAGAAAGGTCACCATACTTGTAAAGCATGGACTTTGCCAGAAGCAGAACGTGTTGGGATAGAAGTCAGTTGACCAGGGTGACAGAGGCAAAGTATGTGGACTGGGAACAAGTAGGAAATAAAGCTTCACTAGTAGAATGGCACAAAATTATGGGTGACCTCTCATGCCAGGTAGGAGAATTTGGTTTATATGCAGAAGTCAACAGAGTACAGGGATTTTCTGAGCAGAAGAGTGACATAGGATAGCAGTATTTCAGAAAGATTACTGCAGTGGAAGGATGGATTAGAGAAGGAAGGAGTGGGGGTGGGCTGATCAGTTAAAGAGCTGTTACAGTATTCCACACATGACGTGATGAAAGGCTGGACTTTGGTTTAGTAGTGAGAATCGAGAAGAAAGTAAATCTGAGAGACATTTTATTTTTTTAAAGATTTTATTTAAAATCTTTAAAGAGAGAGCGAGTGAGCATTTGTGAGCAGGGGGAGAATCTCAAGCAGATTGCACTCCTGATGCGGGGCTAGATCTCACGACCTCGAGATCCTGACCAGAGCTGAAAACAAGAGTCAGAGGCTCAGCCCGACTGAGCCACACAGGCCCCTCACTGAGGTGACACTTGAGAATGAAAGAAATACTGCACACAGTAACAGACTGTCTCTAGCAAATTTCAAAATGGAAAACATCAAACATAACTTTGCTTTTGTACTCACTGTACTTTTCATCTTGTACTTTCTATTAATTCTTTACGACCTGCCATTTAATAAAGCAACTGTAAGAATAATTTAAAAATTTGGGAAGAAAAGTGACAATGATTTTCTGAAAAGTACAATGAGACAAGAGATGTTGAAAGTATACTGCATATAGTAAGTGCTCAATAAATGTTCATGTAGAAATTAGGTTTTAAAATTACAAAACATATAAAGTAAATCCCTTTTTTCAGAAATTAGCTTTCGAATCTAAGGTTGTAACATTTAAGCCATATGAAACATGAAGACAAGAACAAAGAAACAGAGATTTTTAAGTGTCTGAAGCAGTGAAATGTCACCAGAGAATGCTTTAGAAGAAAAAAAAAATGACACAATTTAAAAGGTTACATATTGAAATATAAGTGAGAAGTATCCCTTTTAATTTTTATAACAGGTAAAAACTGGATTGACAAAATTATCTAAATATAGATTGGTGCTGTGAAATGTGTAAACCTGGCGATTCACAGACCTGTACCCCTGGGGATAAAAATACATTATATGTTTATTAAAATAAAAAAATTAAAAAAAATATAGATTGGTAGTTGGCAGAGTTCATTCAGAAAAAATATATCTGCTTAGTGACAAGAAAATAGCAATGAAATCTTATCTTTGTCAATTTTCTGTACATGAGGGTAGCTGCATTTTTATTATAACTAAAGGTGGGTGAACTAAATACACCCTTAGATTATTTCATGGGATTCAAATTTGAATGACTAAGTTAATTATAAGTACAAATTTTCTAATATCTGTAAATCCAGATCACTCTCATAGCACAGAGGCCAATTTGTTGGTAAATGGCTTCAATTAACATAATGAAGAATGAAATCATAAAATCACAGCTTGAGTGCTCGAGATACCATTTTAATTATTCAGGACAACATATAACTAAATAAAATTTGATAATTATGTTTGTAAAGGTATTTGTGGACAACTGAGAAAAAGCAAGAAAAGCTAAGCGAAACAAAAGTATGAGAATTTGTTAATTTCATAAGCAAGAAAAGTACCACCACCTCCTCAAAAATTTCCTAGCAAAAATTTCATTTACCTTACACATTCTAAACAAAAAGTTGAAATAATTTTGAAACATACAAAATTGCTGTGAAATGAATTTCTAGTAAGCGAGAATTGGAAAGTGTCAATTATATTATTCATATGGATTCAGAAATTAACTACAGAAAAACATCTCCAAAGTATATCCCTGTGAACTCATTAATTTTCTTTATTTACATGCTCAGTTGAGTGTGGTTTTATTGAGTTTCCCAGATATTTATTGATGCATTCATGAGTCTCTCCCTTCCAAAATCTTTTCAGGGGTTTATAGCTGAAATTAATCTGATTTTATTCTCTTACAGAAGTACTTTGTTCATATCTCTTTTTTTAAGATTTTAATTATTTACTTTTTATTTATTTATTTTTATTTATCTTTTATTTATTTATTTGTTTTAGAGAGAGTGAGAGACAGATGAGAGAGGAGAAGGGGTAGGAAGAGGGAGTGGGAAAGAATCTTCAGCAGATTCGGCGCTGAGATCATGACCTGAGCCCAAACCTAGAGTCCACTACTTCACCGACTGAGCCACCCAGGTGCCCCTGTTCATATCTTTTTCAGAACACTTATGTCGACATTCTTCTATAGATCAGTCTTTCCTGGAATGTGTGAGGAACTCATTAAATATTTTTTGAGTAACTACATTAAATTTTGAATTCCTCCTCTTCCTTCTCTGGCACCTTGAATACAACAAATGCTCAGAAAATTAACTTGAGTTTCTTCATATTTTTGCACCTTCCTCACCAGTATTAAACACCATGCCTAAAATGAGATAGATAATTTAGACTTCAGATGTCTGTTTTATCTATGATAAAATTACTTGAAAGCCAAAATGGATTCAAACGACCATCAGATTTGTCTTTGTTTTGCTAAATGCAAAATGTTGATGTTAGGTGTGAAATAAAAATATTTTTTTCTGGAACAATAGTAATGAAATAACATTTTAAAAATTCTAATGTCATATTTTTCCTAATGTTAAATTAGAAATTTAATCTAATCTATTTTTTTTTTTTAATTTGACAGAGATCACAAGTAGGCAGAGAGGCAGGCAGAGAGAGAGAGGAAGGGAAGCAGGCTCCCTGCTGAGCAGAGAGCCCGATGTGGGGCTCGATCCCAGGGCCCTGGGACCATAACCTGAGCCGAAGGCAGGGGCTTTAACCCACTGAGCCACCCAGGTGCCCAATCTAATCTATTTTTTCCTCATTATTTTTTTGGATGGCTATTTGGCATAATGAACTTAAAATATAAACCCACCTTGATTTTTGTATCCTTTGACCTTACCTTAGTGTTCAGGTTATTTATATTTTAAGATATTATCTTTAAATAAAAACGCATATGTGATCATTCAGTTTCCTACATTGTCTTTTAAATTCAAAAACCTTTAATTTTCTCTATAGTCCCATTGTCTTGCCTGGTCAGTATAAAGAAGTGATGTCTGACTTAGGTTTTAAGACATAGGCTTTTCTCACTCTGGTTTCCTTTTCTCTGTTCTATTCCAATAAATACATGAAACATAATAAGGACTGAAAGAGAAATCTGCTGATGGTATAATAGTATTTCAAAAGCCCTAGGCATGAATTCTGGAAACATGTAACTTTAGATACATGTATGCCAATCAACTGTTGAGCTCTTTTTTCTTTTCAATTAATTGACAATAGAATTTCTACCAGGGACAAACGTCATCAGCCTGTTTAATGACATTTCTTAATGTTTCATATATTAACAGTACTAAATAGTTTGTTATTGCTTACACCTTTTATCCTTGTTAAATCATATCAGAAGTGCCTTATAGAGCACACATGCAAAACTAATTCTCAGAGAGGTTAAGTCATCTACCCAAGCTGGCAAAATTACTACGTCTTAGTTGGAATTGAAATTTTCTGATTAAAATCATGTGACAGTAGCAATACTCTGTACCAGCTCATCTTTATAGGTAACAACTTGTAACTTTCCTGAAGATTTTTCTCAAGGAGAAACATTCAAGTTTCCAGATGAATAAGAGGTTACTTCTTAATAACCTTCAAAACATATCACTACTCCCTTAAAATAAGCCTGCAATTGTCAAGCTCCTGTTGGTTAATTTCCTTTGCTGGGAAGACTTGATCCCATTTTCATTGCTTTCCTGCTGGCAAAAACCTGCTCATGTCAAATCATATGTATTAGAGCACTTTTGATTTTCTCTATAATTCATCTTTTTTTTTTTTATAATAGCAGTATGTGCTCATGATAAAACTGTAACTTGCAGAATAGGAAATAGGTTTAGGAACAAGGTAAGAAGACATTTTTTTTTCCTATAATTAGAAACAGTGAAATAGGCTTCCTCTTAAAGAAGTATTTATCACTGTGCTGAGGCTGGTGTTGTTATGACCACATGTCAGAATGGCAATGGGAAGAAATATGCATCAGCTGAGAGGTTAGTTCCTTATCAAAGGAATCACCCCGGGAGTTTATTAGTAGTTTTTCCCCCCTTTAGTTCTGGTTATTAACTAGATGCTAGGTCATTTTTATAATGTGGCATTTTTAGAAATGCCATTTTAGATGACCACTGAAAAACTTTTGTTTC
Source organism: Martes martes (assembly GCF_963455335.1). Taxonomy (NCBI): domain Eukaryota; kingdom Metazoa; phylum Chordata; class Mammalia; order Carnivora; family Mustelidae; genus Martes; species Martes martes. Next base: position 25,283,030 of record NC_137889.1, on the reverse strand, counting down.
AGAGAAAGTTCATGCATTAGGGCTGGAAATGTGTCAAGCGAGGGCTTTGAGCTGCTTTTAAGTTGTGAATCTGAGTTTGAGGGTTGAAAACTGTTAATGAAATGCATGTGATACACAGTGTGGAAACAAGAAAGAAAGGAAGGAAAAGAGGAGAGAAAGGAAGAAAGAGAGGGAGAAGGACAAGGGAAAAGGGAAGGAGGGAGGAAAAGCTAGACTCACATGAAAGAGGAGTATCTAATACTTGTACTAAATTCAGAGATACCTAGAGAAGAGTAAAGAAGGAATTAAATATGATTAAAATCCATAGTAAAATACAGAGTGGGTCTCTGGGCAAGGGCATTTTTTTTTCTTTCTTTTCTTTGCTTTGCTTCTTCTCTCTCTCTTTCTCTCTTTTTCTTCCACTGTCAGGAGGACTTTAGGTAATGGGAGAAGAAGATGGAATGTTTTATTTTTACAAATCCCCTAGAAAACACAAGAAATGTATGAGCGTAAGGTAAAGTAGGAAAATGAATACCAAATACCCAGATCCTTACAGTGTCTTGGCTGGATCTAAGCCTTCTGTCTTTTTTATTTCTTTTTAATTAAAGGTATGCTGAGATTCATGTGCACTCCTTTGTGATCATAACATTTTTTGTTTTGATAAAATTATAATTCAAATAATTTCAATTGTCAAACAATTTCTGTTTTTAGAGATGCTAAACAGACTTGGAGGATGACCATATGTTCCAAGACTGACATGATTCCCAATCCAAAAGTATAAATAGCTTCTCGGAGTAGCTCTCAGGGTGACAGGCATAGAAAATCATCAAGACACTTGTCTTTTTATATAGCAAAACATACTTAGATAACATTTCCACAAGATAAAAAGTTGCAGTTCTATTCAACTTTTTTATGAATAATACATCACAATACAACTTCTGTGGTGTCACTGATACCAACTTTATAGTGAATTTCCCTTATGAGACAACTCAATTTCAATGAAAGAACGGGTATTCACACACACACACACACACACACACACACACACACACGTATATATACATATATATACATATATTCACTACATAATGCAATTTGATGTGCATAAATATGAATGTGTGATAATGATTCATTTTGTCTAATGAACTCAAAATATAACTAAATATATTATTGTGTATAATTAAAAGAGTTTCTGGTCAGAGTTTGTATAAGAGAATTTCAGAGTAATATAATCATTACACATATTTTATTATATAGTTTGACAGTATGTTTGGAATAGGGAACATATAGCACTCACAGGTGAATAACAAAATACATTCCTTAGAAAATAGCATCTTATTCAATATTTTATCATTTATAAAATATTTGAATAGTTCTTCAAAGGAAAATCATCTCTTTATAGTATTTGTGAAGTCCAAAATTATTCTTGTCTAAAAGACAACTTTTTGCTGATTTCTTTCATTCATTAATGTACTAAAAAAAATCATCGAGGAGCTATTATGTGCTTTTTTTTTTCCAGTTTCTTATTGCGTACCAGGTACTAGGAATAAAAGAAATGATTATGACATGATTACCGTCCTTAGGGAGCTCACAGTGTCCTGCAGAAAGAGACCCTCATGGGAAAAAACAAACAAAAAAAGCCAAAAAAACCAAAAAATACAACTAAATGAAAGTAATTGCTTTTTTCACACTAAGGATACAAATGAGGTAGTTTTTACATTAAAACTTAAAATTGCAATAGACCCAAGTCCCTCACCCTTCTCCTACCCAGAATCTGCACCTTGCAAATAGCTCTAAAGCTACCTAGAGATATTTACAGTGAAGCAAGGCATCTACAAGCGTGAAGGTGGACATCAGGCCTGGCCTCCGTTTTGTAGGGTTGGGGAGCATAATAAAGGAAGGTGACAACCTCACTTTTATTCTGTTCATAGCAACCAGTGATAGCAAATAGTCTGCTCCCAGAATGTTAAAACATCCCACGTGCCTGTCCCCTTGGTGCACAGTCATGCATGTTCCCCCAGGCACACTTCACTGGCTGGTCAGGATGTGTGCGTACTTGTCACGGGCTGTGCCCAGGCCAGCAATGTTCTCCGGCCCCGGGTACAGGGCTGGACCACTGGCCTGGATTTTTCCAATTCAACCTATGTAAGAAATCTCTTGAGACATTCTTTTACTGAATAACCACACAAGGATGAATGTGGAGTATATTTTCTAATATACTCCTAATACACTCCTAGGTAAAAGAAGGCACAAGAGGAAGTATGAAATAGCTGAACTTCCCTTCAGTCTTTTTCTGCCATCCCTCCTGTACCAAAACCATCTCTGTTCTCTCATTGCCCTTACCGTGCTAGTTGCACCCTTTCTTTATTTTTATAGAGCACTTTGCAGTTTATGAAGCTAATCCATATGTTCTTTCATTAAGTAAGATGTTAACACTTTGGTGTGAATTAGTTTAAGGCTTTATCCTCACAAGATACAGGATATAGACACAGTAAGTCAAAATGATGAACATTTTGTTATAGTAACAGTAGCTCAATTTTTAAAGTATTTAGTATCATAGGTATAGTCATAAGTAGGTTCCATGTATTGCTTTGTTTGATCTTTAATCCTAAGGGGTAACTATCATCATTATTCTTTACAGATGGGAAAAGCAAGGCAAAAAGAGAGTAAACCGTAAGACTAGAAGTGTAACCCACACATTAATGCCAGAACCTAGATGCTGACTTGTGAACTACACTACCTCCCTCTGGAAATTTTCAGGCATCCAGTGTTTGTGTTAGGTCAATCATTATCGTGCGGAGAAATGACAGAGCTCCAAAACACACCGTGTGGGTTACTGCTTTATTCTTTTTTTTTTTTTAAGATTTTATTTATTTGACAGAGATCACAAGTAGGCAGAGAGGCAGGCAGAGAAAGAGAGGAAGGGAAGCAGGCCCCCCGCTGAGCAGAGAGCCCGACGCGGGGCTCGATCCCAGGACCCTGAGATCATGACCTGAGCCGAAGGCAGAGGCTTTAACCCACTGAGCCACCCAGGCACCCCATATTCTAAAACTAATCTTGTGGGTGACATTCAGATCTAAAACAGATTGAGTGAATAATGCTGCTTACTGAGAGGGGTTCATTGTAATCTACCTAAAACCACAACAGAGAACATGAGGTCTTAGAGTCAAGGATAATTAACTAGCTAATAAAAATAGTAGTCATTAAGATCAATTCTTTAATTAAGATCAATTCTTTACAAAGATTAAGATTAAGATTAAGAAATGATAAAAGGATACAAAGGGATATAAAAAGGGATATAAAATACACAACTGATATCTGAAAATATCAGATTTTAAGGTTTTCCTCTTACAAAATGAAGCAGATATTGGCAATGTTCATTTTGTAGGAAAGAGTTTTCTCATTATTGTCCTCATTGCTTCTAATACAGTTAGATCCCTGATAATAGTTAAAAGAGGAAGTAGCTTCTTGAACACAGGCAGTTGTAAACTAGCTAACTGGATTCTAGGTCAGTGGGTCTTTCTCTGTATGTTCAGTGTATATAATAATTTTCCTCTTGGTGGAAATGTATTGCAATACCCCACTGATTTATCATTTTTGTATATATTGTTAATTCAAAGACTTTGATATTCTCCAGGAAATTAGGGCACATCAGGGCACACAGAGCTTTCTACTTTCCAGAGGAAAGATCAGGAGAAAAAAAAGAATATAAATATAAAAAGCTCCAAATCAAGACTAAATCCCTATTTAGTCCCTTGGCTTGCAGCACCATCAATCAATATGAAGCAATTGCAATTAGTTAGAAGAGAGCTAAACCTTAGAGTCGCTGAACAGATAGAAAAATAGAAAAGAAATGAAGCCATCTTCCATGATCAGACAAACAAAAAACCACATGACCATTTTCTTCTCATTGATTTCTCATTAAGATGTGTTCATTTACTTGTTTTTTATTTTGAAGGTTCTGGTTAGAATCTTGAAACCAGAATCATCTTCAATGAAGTATTTTGCTCATTACTCTTCTTATAAGAGGTAAATTCCAAACTGGCTTGGGAAAATAATTGTTTATGCTTTAATTAGCTATCTCCAAATACAAATAACCCAGAGACCTCTTTAGCTCATTCTAGTATTGGGCATCCCAAAGTCTTCACCAAATACTCTGATGACAGTATGGAGTATAAAATAAATATAACACATAATTCTTGATTTCTCATACATTAAAATTCAAAGTTGAAGCCAACACACAAGATAAATAGTAAACACATTAGGGTGTGAGTAGCGAAGATAGTTCAGTCAAGAAGAGAAGCTGCAGTTGTATTTTCAAGATAGATAAGATTTACATAGAGGAAAAAGCATAGCTGTTCTCAGAAAGAGGATAGGAGAATACTAAAGCAGAATTGTGGAGGCTGGAATATAAACAATGTGTTTGTGGGAACAACAAAGACCTTATCAATCAATCAACTTACTGAAGTTATAGTGAAAAGAGGCTTCATTCATAAATAGAAAATATATATACTATATATATTAAGATATAGATGAATGATTACACACACACAATTTGAAAAGTCAAATAGGATTAACATATTGAGGCCCAGGGGAGGCAAAGAAACTGGAACTTTATCTTAACACAATAACAAACAATTGAAGGTTCATCTTAAAGTCCAACTCAAATCTCTCAATTTTATAGAACTTTAGAGATGATAATAAACATGCATCTATCCAACCAATAAATTTCTGGGAAACTACTCTGCACAAGGCACACATTCTTCATACTTAATGATCTGAGAACCAAATAAAAAGTCCTAAATATAGGAATATATTTATAACATACTTAAAAGAGCAATACTATAGATATGCAGAGGTAGAAAAAAGGAGCTGCACTGAATTAATCTGTATTGAGGGTGATAAGGAATGAAATATATTGAGTATTAGTTAGCCAGATGAAAGAGGGATGGGAAAGCCCCACAGAAAGCACAACACAGCCTTAGAGAGGCAGATACTGATGTCTATAAAACTACAAAGAGTTGGATATTGTTGGACATAAAATAAATAGGTAAGAATGAGATATGCCTATAGAAGTAAATACAAGCCAGATCATGGAAACCATGATATACCAGTTAAGAGTTTAACTGCTTCTTGTGGTCTATGAGTAGCCATTGAGAGGTTTAAAGAGGGCAGAATCATGGCAATTGAATTGTAGATAAACAACTCTCAAGGCTAATAAAGGATAGAGAGGGACACAACTGGAAAGGCATACTTGGAGGGAATAAGTATGATCTCGATGAATATCATCATCTCCAGACTTCTTAGTCTCCTTGTTACTCTTCCAACCACCACATACAACCTGACTTGGCTGTTGTCTCTCCCTAGTATGGTGTACTCTTCTCCATATTTTCTTGGTTAACTCTTAGATATTCTTGAAGTCTTGGTTCAAGTATTAATTTATCAATGGGCTTCACTTGACAAGCACATTTTTACATTTCTGATCTTCATTATCCTATTCTATTTATGTCAGTCTATAGCATGTATCAGTGTCTGAGATGTATTCAATTTATATTGCTTTTTTTCTATCTCCTGCAAATAGAATGTAAACCCAAGAAGGTCAAAAGTTTTTTATAAATATTTTGTATAAAGTCAGTTTAGCTTTAGAAGAGTGCTTAGCCTATAGTGTGCACTCTGAACATTTGCTGAATAACTGAAAGAGATGAAGAAGGAAGACCAGATTTAGGAAATATTGAAGCCTGATCAGTTATTGGATATGGAGGCTAAGGAAGAGCCAAAAATCCCTCCATTTTCTAGTACAGACAATGGGCTAGACTGTAATTTCTAAAGAAGAAAGAGGATGCTGGAAGAGGAGCAGGTTTAGAAAGAAGACAGAGCTCTGGTTTGAATATATTGAATTTGGGATTCCTGTGGAATTTGCTGGTAAAATATCTGTCCCGAAGCTCAGAGGACCGGCTTGCGCCGGGGAAGAAAGTTGGGGTCATCTGCATGTTCTTGGTTGCTAAGACAGTGGAATGGATGAGCTTGCCCTTAGAGAGTGGTGCATGAGGGGAGCAATGGACCAAGGACAGACATCTAATAAGTATCATAAATCTTAAATGAATTACAGTATCATCAATAATATATGTTGAAATACTATCTTTCTGTAAGATGATTTGGGGACTAACTGGAACTGGTGAGCTAATAGGGGGCAATCTCAAGAAGAGATGCAGTCTTTTAATTAACACGATAATCAAAAAACTCCCCAAAGCTTATATTAGTGCACCACCAATTGTCCTGATAGATCTAAAAAGATCCCCACCATGATGTTATGCGCTACTTACAGAGAGTTTTGTAGTTTCCTCTACATTCTTTTCAGGGTAAGGTAACAAACCCTAAGATTTTTATATTTGTCAGAAAGAATGAGACCCAAATTCCTCGACTGCATTTCTCACAAAATAATTCTGAGGCTCAGCTAATCGATACCCAATCATTCACTGTCCCTTAAACAACTGGGACTATGTAGCAGGGTTCTAGAACATTACATTCACAGATTCGTTGTCCTTATAATTGCCTGGATTAATTTTATGAGACTGAAGAGGCTATGTCAGGTTTAAAATAAAAAGGAATTTTTTAAAAAATTTATTACATATTTTAAAGTAACTTACACTTTAGATCTAATATGATTTTGTGATTGATATATGCCATATATATGTATATATGGGGTTTATATATTTATACATATATGTGTATATATATGTGAATATATATACATATGTGATATGTGTGTGTGTATATAGATATGAATATATATATAAATATTTCCTAGAAAATCAAGAAGCATTCTCAAATCATTTGATTCTCTTTTTTCTTCTGCATCCCTCTCAACTTTCAAAGGTTATTGTAACGTTACACAAGATGTGGTTTTGAAAGGGGAGTTATTAGATTCCCTAAACAAGAGAAATGTGTGAAACATTAGATTTGTCTTATCTCTAAACTAGGGACAGTGGCCACTCTTGTCTGGAAGAGTGCCATTTCAAATGATTAGATTCTGGCAGACTGGAGAGAACAGATGTATTTTAATTAAATTATTTTTCAATTTAATCTGACACAGCATGTAGTCTCTAAGGAATTTTCCTCCAACTTTGCATCGAGGTAAGGAATTCTGAGAATAGATAGGTCTGATATTCAATATTTTCTTATTTAGAAAATGGAAACAGAGAAAGTTTAATCCCAGACCTATTTGTGTATTAAAGGATATGCAAAAGAAGGTTTGAAATATTCAGGGCTACTTTTAGATTTAATAAAATACTAATATTTTTGAGAGCCTGTTTTTGAGATTAGACAACACTGGATGTTTATCAGTAAGGCATCCAATGATAAGATGTCATCCTGAGAAATTTTAATATCCCCAAAACTGGGAGACTGATTTTCAGCCTCTGTAAGTCCCAAGAAGCAAAAAAAAAAAAAAAAAAAAAAAAATAGAGTTGGGGATATATGGATCTGAATAGCCCATGCAGCTATCAAATGTTGAAAGCCACTTGCTAAAAGTAAAAATTATGACCTATGTAATTAAAATTCTCTATTAAGCCAGTGGTAATTACACTTGGAAAAAGAGTCTTGTGAAAGATAAAGAAAAACATGCAAGGGGAAGGGAATGAGAAGTTAGGACAGACTAGTGGGGCACCCAGACCAGATACTTGCCATGATTTATTATCCTATCTAAAGATCAAAATGAGGCATGAGCTCAGTATTGGAGTTCATGGGGCACTGATGGAGACACCAGTGGGACTGTCGGGATCGTAAAGACCATGTTGTCACTTCCTTTGCCAAGAATCTCCTATCAAGGCAGCTAGTGGCCTGCAGAAGTGTCTCATTACCTCACTTCCCAAGAGCCTTGCCTCATCCAAACTTCAGCAAATTCACTCTCAGCTTTCAGAATAAAAGGAGGAAGGTGTTTTATCAACACATTAAGACCCCCTTTGTACTTTCCATTGGGCCTATTATTACTATTCATCAATACCACTGATCGCAAGTGAAACGATCAAACTGCTGTAAGATACATACAAAGATCACAGCCAGATATGGCTAGAGTTGTAGTTAAAAAAGCAATACATCATACTACTAGATGTAAGGAATGAATAGGTTGAAAGGGGATGATTAGCAAATTTCCATCCAGCCTCTCTGATGTGTATTTTCTGAGACCATATTGTTGGATACACGGAGACTGAAAGTCAAAAAGGCAATGATGGGAGAGTGGTTTCGTGCAGTCCTCACCTCCGGATGAAGGAGGAAAACAGGAAGCGAAGCGGTCATTATTTTCTTGCTGAGTCAGTGAAAGGAACAAGGGAAATCCATGTTACAGAAAAGATGGAAAATAATCCCATACAAATGTTCTTCAAACTCCCAACAAGTTGCTCTGTGTCTTTTTTTTTTTTTTTTAAGATTTTATTTATTTGTCAGAGACAGAGATCACAAGCAGGCAGAGAGGCAGACAGAGAGAGAGAGGAGGAAGCAGGTTCGCCGCTGAGCAGAGAGCCCAATGTGGGACTCGATTCCAGGACCCTGAGATCATGACCTGAGCCGAAGGCAGAGGCTTTAACCCACTGAGCCACACAGGTGCCCCAAGTTGCTGTGTGTCTTAAATTGAGACGTTGAAATCCCAAAGGGCAATGACAGTTCTACTGAGATGTATTGGAAGGTTGAGGTCTGGCTCAGGGGAGCTGCACAGATACTTCTGCATAAGAAATTTTAACTTAGGAAGGTTTATAGATAATAACAGCCACTCACCAGGACGTAAGCTTGTCAGTTCTACCTAGCATCAACAGATGCTTTCATGATCACCCTTATTTTAGTCTCAGCCTTTCTGCTGTCCCAGGCAGCGGCTTTCAAATTCTTTGACTACAACCTACAGGAAGGGCTATATTTTACATCCTGACACATAAATACAGACATATGAAATGTAAGTGAGAGAGTCATAAGATAATACCACATCGGAAGTATTTTGATACTTCCTTTTCTTTGCCATTCCACTTAATTTAATCTTTCATCACGAGTCACTGGTGTTTGCTTGTGACCAAGTTATAGGTCCTGTGTAATCTGCAGTGGGAAAGTCCAAGATTTTTTTTTTTTCCTTTTTAATTGAAGCAAATTCTGTTTATTCTGCCAAATTTCTGTTTATTTCTGCCAAACAAAACAACAAAGTGCAATGTTCTCAGAGACATTAAATAAGAATATAAAGCAACAATAATTGCCTGTGAATCTTAATTAGGATGTGCATTTGGTCATTTGTACTATGGATCTACTTATCTGGGTCCCAGTGGATTCAAGAACATTAAACTTATCAACCACCTGAAGGATGCTTTGTACCAAGATTAAGAGGAAGGGTCAATACAGATGGAGAATATCTATTACAGTCTATTATTTTGGACCTATGTAGCCTATTATGTTTATCCCTATCAGCATATGAATATATAAAATTAAACTTTTGAATACAGTTTTATTCATCCTAATTTTACTTTACGAGGCAAGTTATATTTGCAAATAAACAAATTTACCTCTCTGTACTTATACATAGCCAGAGGTTTGTTTACAAATAGGAGTTAATTCTGTAAGTCACTACAGCTTTTATCTTTCATCTGAAGAGCCACATTTTATGAAATGCCTATATCTAGGAAATACACTTCCAGAGAATTTTTTAATCTGTTTCAATCTTCCTCATATCTGATATATTTTTTCTATGTGCAAAAAGACTTAAGGAAGAAATCAAGGCAGTTATTTGTATAATCCAGAAAATACATTCACTCAATAATGTCAATGGAAGAAAAAAAAATTGTTATTTAAGTTTTTCCCAAGTTTTTTTTTCCTTTTCACTAGGTGTAAAGAGCCTTAGTGATTTGGTCAAGTTGCTTGAATTAGTTTTATGTTGAAATAACTGTTGTGGTCAAAACAAAGTTTAATCAAAATTCTATAGACTGGGGAAATCCCCCAAGTGCCACCAGATTTATAACTCATCCTCACACACAAAATAACCATTATGGCTCGGAGAAATAGACATTATTGTCTAATGAAGACAGAAACATGACAATTTACTAAGGAACCCAAGCGTAATTTATAATTTCTTTTTAAAACTGATTAAGAATGAATCAAGATAAAATATTCTAAATAAAAGGTTTGATTAAATTATTTTATTCACAAACACTTAAGCATAATTAAAGTCAACTGGAGTTCAGAAAAGGGAGAAAAAATAAATTATTAAAAGAAAATAACCAATTTTGTATAAATTAAGTCAGAGAGTTATAAAGCAAAACAAGGACAGGTGATAATAGGATTCAGGTGGGATGGAAGGAAGGAAAATGAGAGGCCTAACCTCAAGAGGTTGCTAGAAAGGAAAGCTTGAAATGAAATATTCCATAGGTATGTTCTAGTTCAATTCTACAATTGAAGAAAGATAACCTTAGGGAATTTGCATGTTATTATTCAGGTCATTTTAAGATTTCTTCCAAACATATCATATTAGCTGATGAAAATCCATTTTTAGATATCTATTCTTTAGATTTTTTAGATATCTATTATATAAGTAGGTTTCTGAAATCACTGGTTGTTTTATGTGCGCTTAAAATGATGTAATTAAAACAGAGAAGATTGGGCAAGAATCAACATCTCTACAAAGGACTGTCTTTGTCTGCATCATGTTCCTCGAGCTTTTGATCTAGGACTGAAATCAAATTCTTGACCTAAATTGAAACAAATTAAATATCTAATATGGGGTTTTTATGTATATATATTTTCAAAGGCAAATGAAAGTTTATGAAATAGAAAATACCTCAAGGTAAACACAAAACCAAAGAGAAATTTATACCTTCACATTTTCAGTGAAATTTACCAAAATAATTTTTAAAAGAATATATACAATTTTTTTCTCCAAAATAAAGAAGAAAAAATGGCCTTAAATGAATTAAAAAGAAGTGAATTGACTGGATGTTCTGAACATAAATATATGACTATAGACTTCTCAGGCTGAATATAACAATGGGATGAAGGGTTAAAAGTAGAGCTTCATTGCATGTTAACATTTTTTAGAGAACTGTTTTTTTCAGAGCAGTTTTAGGTTCACAGCAAACTGAGAGTAAGGTATAGAGATTTCCCACACACAGCCCACTCCCACACACACATACCTCCCTCATTACCAAGTTCCTCCACAACGGGGGGTGGGGGGGGCCCATTTTTACAATTTCTAAATTTCCATCATTATCACCCAAAGTCCACAATTTACACTAGGATTCATTCCTGGTGTTACACATTCATGGGTCTGGATGAATGTGTATGATGTATTCGCCATTATAGTGTCAGAAATTTTCATGTCCTTAAAAATCCTTTGTGTTCCATTGATTCATCCCTCCCCTGCCCCGCTTACATTTCTAGCAACCTCTGATCCTTTTATTACCTCCATAGTTTTAGCTATTCTAGAATATCATATAGCAAGAAACATACAGAGTACAGTTTTTACAGTTTTTTTTTTTCACTTAGTAATACGCACTTAAGTGTCCTCCATATCTTTTCATGGCTTGTTAGTTCAATTATTTTCAGCACTTAATAATATTCTGTTGTCTGGATGTACCACAGTTTATCCATTCACCTACTGAAAGACATCTCTGATGCTTCCAGGTTTTGGTAATTATGAATAAAACTGTTATAAACATCTGTGTGCAGGTTTTTAGTGGAAATAAACTTTGTAAAATACCAAGACGCATGATTGCTGAAATCATATGGTAAAAGTATGTTTACTTTTGCAAAAAACTGCCCAGCTGTTTTTCAAAGGGACTGTACCATTTTGTATTCCTTCCAGCAAGGAATGAGAGTTCCTGTTGCTCAACAACCTCCCCAGCATTTCATTTTATATTACGGATTTTGGATATTCTAATAGGTGTGTAATGGTGTCTCATTGTTTTAATCTGCATTTCCCTGATGACATATGATGTAGAGCATCTCTTCATATGTTTGTCACCATCTGTATATCATCTTTGGTGAGGTGTTTGCTAAGGTCTTTGACCCACTTTTTAATTGGGTTGGTTTTCTTATTGTTGAGTTTTAAGAGTTCTTAGCATATTTTGAATAATAGTTTCATATCAAATTTGTCTTGCAAATATTTCCCAGCTTATTGGCTTGTTTTCTAATTCTCTTGGCATTGTCTATTGCTGGGCAGAAGTTTTAAATTTTAATGAAGCCCAGATTATCAATTATTATTTTTTATGGATCATGTCTTTTGAGTTGTATCTAAAAAGTCATCACAAGGGCGTCTGGGTGGCTCAGTTAATTGGGCATCTGCCTTTGGCTTGGGTCATGGTCCCAGAGTCCTTGGATCAAGCCCTGAGTTGGGCTCCCTCAATGCTCAGTGGGGGCCTGCTTCTCCCTCTCCCCCTGCCTACCCCTCTGCCTACTTGTGCTCTCTCTATCTGTCAAATAAATAAAATATTTGGTGGGGAAAAAGTCATCACCGTGCCAAGGTCATATAGGTTTTCTACTATTTTACCTCTCAGAAATTTTATAGTTTTGTATATTACATTTAATTCTACGATTCACATGGAGTTAATTTTTGTAAAGGATATAGTTCTATGTCTCAATTTTTTTTTTTTTTTGGTACATAGATATTTAGTTGCTTCGCTCTTAGAATTTTAAAGTCTTCAAATACAGAATTTTGAGGAAGAATTCTAATGTATTTGGATGCTTTTATCATTATTTTATGTTGGATTAACTTTCAAAGTGATCAAATGTATCAGAAGGTCATAGACTCTCCTAAACGGAGAGCAGAGCTTCCAAAAGCTCACTGATGAACTTGATGCTCATTCTGTTTCTTTTTCACACAAATAAATAAAAGCTATTAAGAAACACCTTGCCTTTTTTCCTTTTTCTGTAAGAGGCAGAATAAATTGTCATCTTTTCTCTTGTCACTTCATATATTAAATATTTGTCTAATGACACTGTAAAAGATGTAATTTAGCCACTGAGCTTAAAATTTTGATGTTCTACCCAGCTACAGTCATTTCAATATGAATCCTGTATGTATGTTCTCTACCAAAGTGCATGGTTAGCCTAAGTATTTTCACTAACATTTTCAAAATGGAAAGGAAAGTCTGACTATATAATTCACCCCAGGTTCTAATTTTATACTAAAGAATACCTAATTTTTTAATCACCATTACCACTCATAATAGTATTAAATCATTTCTAAACATTTAGCTTATTTTTAAAGTTGGAGAAAGCAGTATATGTTTCATTTGAAACATTTTTCATGTAAAATTAACTACAGAGAGTGTCATTGTCCATCTAAATTGTTCTTCTGCTTTCTCAAATTCTACCAATCTCTGATAGGAATTCCATAAAATAGCTTATTAGAATAATCAGTATGCAATTAATTGAAAGGTTAATTTGGGCACAAGAGACATCTTTACAAAGTTGAATCTTCCTCTCTATGGACATGGTATACTTTCCATTTATTCAGGCCTGATATATTGCCTTTCAGTACAGTTATATAATTTTCTTGATATAAATTCCAAAAATTTAAAATCATTGTATTATCACCTGTGGATACTTTTGGACCTGTGACCTAGGTGAAAATTCATTATGAACCACAGAAAAACAGATACTTATTGTCAAGAATTGTAACACATCTAGTAAGAGTTTACCCTGCTTGCAAGCTAACAATTTAACCTGCTCCGGTTTCCTGAACAATGGTAGACTAACCACATGAGGCTCCTGGATCAGAGACAGAGCAGTTTAATACTCACTACAGGAGCTACAGTCTTGACACTTAACTCTAGTTCCACAGGGTATTAAGAAGGCCAGGTGACACCTGCATATGCAGTAGATTGTGTTTTAACAAAAAACTAAGCTCCACCCACATATCTTATCACAGGGCATTTAAAATTTCTGCTCTTTGCTTTGGAAGGAAGCACGCTTTTCTTTAAAGACTGTACACAAACCTGTCTTTTTCTCTGGAGAAAGTTGTTACTGTGATCTTCAGAGGCTACTTGCTTACTATGCAAACATCCTTCAGAGATTTTCCAGAACAAATAACAGTATCTCTCAAAATGTTCAGAAATGTAAGCTTAATAAAATTTCCTAATTCATACAACAGAATCATATAGTAAAGCTTTTGTTTGTATTTTCCTTGTGTGAAAAGTATATTGATTATTTTTCTGGGTAAAAATAGATTGTGCAGACAGGTGCATATCAGCCAGATAAAGTGAGAATTTGAGGTCAACTTGGTGGAAACATAAATATTTGTCTTTTGGTTATTGCTAAATCCTAGTATCTATAATAGTGCCTAACACACTGTAGACACTCAAATAATATCTGCTGCATATATTCATGGATCGAACAGGTTGTTCATTGTTTTTCTTTTCCTGATTCCTTTTTTTCTTTAAAATATTTGTTTTTGGGGCACCTGGGTGGCTCAGTGGGTTAAGCCTCTGCCTTCAGCTCAGGTCATGATTTCAGGATTCTGGGATCCAGCCCAGCATCAGGCTCTCTGCTCAGCAGGGAGCCTGCTTCCCCCCATCCCCCGGCTGTCTCTCTGCCTACTGTGATCACTCTCTCTCTCTGTCAAATAAATAAATAAAATCTTAAAAATATATATATTTGTTTTCAGGAAAAAAAAGATTTACTTTGAATTATCTGTAAATTTGGAGAAAAAATTTTTTTCCAGCGGCCTAAGATTCAGGGTTATCTTTACTGACTTCATCATAAAACACACACACACACACACACACACACACAAACATAATGAAGGGTGTTTAACCCAGACCATCAAAGCTGGTATGGGTGTGATAGTATATCATTGTAACACCCATAATCTCAGAGCCTATAATTACTAAATAAAGTGATCTTTCTCAAGCAAAATCTTATCATTGTATTCTTTCACTGAAACTTTTAGAAGAATTTTTGTCTTTAAGATAATTTAAAAACTCCAAATCATGTGATTCATGGTATGGAGCTTCTAATGCCATTTTGATAAATATTCTGCAATATAATTTTATTAAATTCCTTTTCATTGTTTGAATACGGCAAGCACTTGGCTTTTGTTGTTGTTGTTCTTTCTCTCTCTGGCTCTCTTTCTTCCATGTATTGTTTCTGTACCTCTATATCTAATATTACGTATGTTTAAATAATTTATCCCCAAATAAGATTATATGTTAATTCTGCTGGAAAATCTCCCTTGAAGCCTTATCAGAGTGAGCCAAATATCCTGCCTAAGAAGTTGTGTGTCAACTTACATATTTTACAGTCACCAAGTTTATACCATATAATAATTGATCCCTTCTGTAATGCAAATTACTTGTATCTTTTAGCATTTATCCCATCACTTATGACATCATTTAAGAGACCTTGGATGCTCACTGATTTTGATACTAAAAATTCATTCCAAGAATCTTTACCTGCATTGGACAAGGGTTGTTTACAGTTATTTATTTATTTACTTTTGAGCTCAAAAGACCGATACGTTATAAGCAATCATTGCTTATCATTCATTGAACAACTTCTAAATGCAAAATTCTGTGAAGGCCATAATTCGAATAAGAGAGTTGCTCTCTTTTTTTTTTTTTTTTTTAAAGATTTTATTTATTTATTTGACAGACAGAGATCACAAGTAGGCAGAGAGGCAGGCAGAGAGAGAGGGAGGAAGCAGGCTCCCTGCTGAGCAGAGAGCCCGATGTGGGGCTCGATCCCAGGACCCTGGGATCATGACCTGAGCCGAAGGCAGAGGCTTTAACCCACTGAGCCACCCAGGCGCCCCAAGAGAGTTGCTCTCTTTAAAGGAGATTATAGGTTAGGGAGGTACACATATATAAAAATAAGAGAAGGTAATGGATAAGAAGTGGAGGAGGGGCAGAAAAGTATGTCGAATGTTTCATTAGCATTACAGTATAAAAATCTATCTGACACAGTGAGAATGAGCAGTTGAATGCTTTAAAAAAGTTCAATTAAAGTAAAAATTAAAAAAAATGTATTTAGAGCTTAAATATTTGATTTGATTTGAACTTAATATGTAGGATTACAGGATTTATTCTGTAATTTTTACTTTAAGGCCAAGAATTTTCTTCCAAGCATGGTTCTGGATCACACAAAAAGGGTTTTGTGTGATTTTATTATAAAAATTATACTCACAGTATCTCATTCGAAGTATTTTAGGTTTTTATTATTTATTTATTTATTTATTTGACACAGAGAGAGATCACGAGTAGGCAGAGAGGCAGGTAGAGAGAGAGGGGGAAGCAGGCTCCCTGCTGAGCAGAGAGCCCGATGCGGGACTCAATCCCAGGACCCTGGGATCGTGACCTGAGCTGAAGGCAGAGGCTTTAATCCACTGAGCCACCCAGGCACCTCTATTTTAGGTTTTAAAGGAGGAATGGGATTCTATAACTTTGGATGAAGAAAACATTCCTTCACTTTTTTATGATTTCCCTCCACACTAATTCCTCAACCTGACCTATTGCAATTCAAGCAAAAATATGTTTGTTTTCCCTTTACAGTGTTTATAAGGCACTCAATGTGATCTTAAATACAAATATCCCTATTCATATTCATATATAATTAATTTATATAATAATTATACAAATAATAATAAGTACCCTGCATAAGCAGGTTATGGAACATACCAAGTTTATACTAACAAATGATGTTTTGAATCTAAATTCTCTGTTCCCTATTTTATGATAAACAACACCCCCTATTGAAAAGATGGAAGCAGAAATTTAGAGGAAGGGGCTCTTGGGTGGCTCAGTCATTAAGCATTTGCCTTTGGCTCAAGTCATGATCCCAGGATCCTGAGATCGACCCCCTAGGGCTCCCTGCTTGATGGGTGGCCTGCTTCTCCCTCTCCCAATCCCCCTGCTTGTGTTCTCTCTCTTGCTGTGTCTCTCTCTGTCAAATATATAAATAAAATCTTTAAAAAAAAAAAGGAAATTTAGAGGTAAAGACCAGGGCAAACAGATCAATTAAGGTTCTATTGGAATTAACTAAACACATGTGAAGACTTCCGGCTCTGCCCATGAGGGGTTAACAACTACAGGCATTGCTAAGAGCAAATTACTAAAAACCTGAAGGAAAAAAGAAGACTAAGGAGAAGGGAGAGGAGGAGGAGGAGGAGAAGGAGGAGAAATAATTGTTTTCCCTGCTTTCTACAAACTTTATTAAGTTGTGTTTTATTTTTCATTTAGTTTAATGTTTTTAAAAAGTTTCACTGAGACTTCTTCTGTGATCTGTGTGTTATTTAGAAGTATCTTGTTTGATTTCTAAGTATTTGAAGATTTTCTAGATGTTACTGATTTCTAGTTTGATCCCATTGTAGTCTAAGGCAACCCTGTATGATTTTTATTTTTGTAAATTTGTGAAGATGTGTTTTTTGGCCCAGGATGTGGTCTATTTTAGTGAATATTCCAGGTTGTGAGCTTGGGAGGAATGTCTTGATTTTCTGCCTCATACCAGGCTGTTGAAGTTCCCAGCTGCCACAAGAGAGTCACCTATTTGTCCTTACACTTGTGTCAGTTTTTGTCTCATATATTTTGACACTTTCTTGTTAGGTTCACACACATTAAGGATTGCTGGTCTTGGAAAACTGACTTCTTTGTCATTATGTAGCACCTTTCCTTATACCTGTTAACTTCCCTTGCTCTGAGGTCTGCTCTGTCAGATATTAATAAAACTATGTCTGCTTTCTTTTGATTAATGTTGGCAAGTATCTCTTTCTACACCATCCCGTTACATTTAATCTATATGTGTTTTTATATTTTAAAGAAGGTTTCTTGTAAACAACATAGAAGAGAGCCCTTTTCTGAACATCCACTTTGACAATATCTGTTTTTTAGTTGGTATATTTAGACTACTGACATTTAAATTGATTACTGATATGGTTGGATTAGTATCGAGTATATTTGTTACTTTTTTTATTTGTTGCTCTGTTCTCTGTTTCCATGTTTGTCTTTCACTCTTTTTCTGTCTTTAATGGTTTTAACTGTGCATTTTATGTAGTTTCATTTTTTTCTCCCTCCTTAATTCCATATAAATCATACTTCTTATTTTTACCTTTTTAAATGTTTTACTTAGAGTATGTAATATGTACTACAACTAACCCAAATTTGCCTTCAAATGACACTATACCACTTTACAAGTAGTGCAAGTAACTTGTAATAACAAAATGCTAATTCCTCTCTTGTCCTCTGTATCACTGCTTTCACTCATTTATTTCATCGATACATAAATGTATAGAGACAGTGTATACATATATATATAATCAAATAGGCTGTTATTATGCTTTTTTTTTAAAGATTTTATTTATTTATTTGACAGACAGAGATCACAAGTAGGCAGAGAGGCAGGCAGGGAGAGAGGAGGAAGCAGGCTCCCTGCTGAGCAGGGAGCCCGACTCCAGACTCTATCCCAGGATGCTGGGATCATGACCAGAGCCAAAGGCAGAGGCTTTAACCCACTGAGCCACCCAGGCACCCCTGTTATTATGCTTTTGAGGAAATTTTTATTTGTTATATAAATTAAGGATAAAAAAAGTAAAAATTTTTGTTTCACCTTCATCTATTCTTTCTCTAATGATGTTTCTTTATGTAGAGCCGAATTTCCTGCCCACATTATTTTCTCCTCTCTGAATAACTTCTTTAAACATTTCTTACAAGGCAGATCCACTGGCAACAAATTCCCTCAGTCTTCAATTGTCTGAGAACGTCTTTTTTTCTCACTTTGGAAGGATAATTTCACAGGGTACTGAATTCTAGGTTCGATTTTTTGATTCTCTCAACACTTTAAAGATTTCACTCCACTCTATTTTTGCCTCCATGGTTTCTGAGAAATCAGATGCAATTATTATATTTGCTTCTCTGAGGGTAAGGATTTTGTTTGCTTGTTTGTTTTGTTTTGTTTCTTTGCTTTTGTTTTTACTTTGTTTTTTTCTTCTGGTTTTTCCAGGATTTTTTTTTCTTTATATTTGATTTTCTGTAGTTGAAAATTTATATGCCTAGGTGTAGTTTTTTGTTTGTTTGTTTTTTGCATATATTTTGCTTGTTGTTCTATGAGCTTCCTCGATGAGTGATTTGATGTCTGATGTTGGTTTGGGGAAATTCTGTTATTATGGGTTTTTTGTTGTTGTTGTTATTATGGTTTTAATTTTGTTCTGTTCCTCTCTCTTTTCCTTCTGACATTTCCATTAAGCACTTGTTACACCTTTTGTAGTTGTCCCATAGTCCCTGGATATTCTGTTCTGAGTTTTCTCAGGCTTTGTTCCTTTTTCAGTTTTGTAGGTTTCTTTTTATTTACTTATTTTTTTTAATTTTTTTTAATTTTTTAAATTTCTTTTCAGTGTAACAGAATTCATTGTTTATGTACCACACCCAGTGCTCCATGCAATACATGCCTTCCATAATACCCACCACCAGTTTTGTAGGTTTCTATTAAGACATCCCTGAGTTCACAGATTCTTTTCTCAGCTGTGTCCGGTCTACTGGTAAGCCCATCAAACACATTCTTTATTTCTATTATACCGTTTTGATCTCTAGGATTCCCATCTCTCTGCTTACCTTGTCCATCTGTTCTTACATGCTTTCTACTTTATCCATTAAAGACTTCAGCATACTAACTAAATCCCCAGTCTGATAATTCTAATATTCCTGCCACACTTACGTCTGGCTTTTTTTTTCTTCAGACTATATTTATTTTTTGTTGTTGTTTTGTTTTGTTTTGTCTTTTTGGTAGGTCTAATGATTTTTAGTTGACAGGAAGTGCTGTAAAGGGGACTGCAGCTGCATAGTAGTGATATAAGGGGGCAAGAAAAACACTCTGTAGTCCTATGATTAGGTCTCACTCTTGCAGTGAATTTGTGCCTCTGGAAGGTGAACGTCGCAAGTACTTCTGTTTTTTCCTCCCTTAAATGAAAGGGGCAAGACAAGGCTAGAATTGCATTTTTCTCTTACCCCAGTCTGGTTAGGTATCCTTTGTAACCCCATGCTGGTTCAAGCTCTGGTAAAATAGTTTCTTTTGAATGCAGGTCTTGTTAGGAATAACAGAATGGTCTAGTATATTTCAAAATGGTTACTTTTCCCCTTCCCCTGCCAGAAGCATGAGGGGATTTTTTTTCTATAAACTTCACCCTCAGAACCTAGTGCGCCTCCTAGCAATAAAACTCAAAGAAATGTAAGGTTCTCTATGACTGAATCTCTCTCCCCAGAGTTTTTAATTTTCAGACGTGTCCATACCCAACCTCTAGCAATACATTAATTAACGTTTCCCTGCCTTGGCACTGGGTCTCACGGAAGTTTCTGTCCAAGCGTTTCTGCTCATGTCGGCATTGTCTGTATACGCCTGTCTGTTTCTCCAATTTGAGGGCAGTGGCTTCCCCTGTCACGTCAACATTCTGACAAATCTAAGAGTTGCAGGTTTTTCAGTTTAGTTTCTTACTTGTAAGATAGAGTGATGAATTCCGCGTTCTGTACATGATGAACCAGAAACGAACATATTTGTATTATTTTAAGCTGCTAAATTGGTGGCAATTTTGTTATGCAGCAATAGATACCAAAATTTTAGCAAACTAAAACAAAAGCAGGGGTGTCTGGGTGGCTCAGTCATTAAGCATCTGCCTTCTGCTCAGGTCATGATCCTAGGGTCCTGGGATCAAACCCCTTTTCAGGCTCCCTGCTCAGCTGGAAGCCTGCTTCCCCCTCTCCCACTCCCCCTGCTTGTGTTCCCTCTCTCGCTGTGTCTCTCTCTGACAAATAAATAAATAAAATCTCTAAAAAATTTTGAAACAAAAATATATAATGAAAACATCTTAGTAGTTACAGAAAAAGAAAAGTTACAGCAAAAGGAATGACAAATTAAACACCATTTCATATTAAAAATTCTTTGCAAACAGGTAATACAAAGGAATTTTCTCATTGTGATAAAGAACCTACAAAACTCCTGCAGTTAAGAAGCAAGGCAAATGTTTGCTCTTACCATTTCTATGCAACATTATTTTGCAAGTTTTAGCCACTGTACTAAAGCAGGAAAACAATGAAATTCTTACATATGAGAAAGGAAGAGATAAAACTTACTTTTATTTGTAGACATTGTGATCAGGTGTGTAAAAAAAAAATCCTAAAGAATATTAAAATAATCACCATAATAATAAGCTACCTGAACTAATCAGTGAATTCAGCAAGTTATGTGATACCAGGTCAATTTATAAAAGTTAATTATACTTTTATGTGTGAGCAAAAAGAGTTAAAACTGAAATTTTAAGGAGACCATTATAAAAGATAAAAAATATGCAATAATTAGGGAAAAATTTAAGGAAGCTCTAAATAATTTTGTTAATTTTATAAGGAAAGCAACTCCATCTTACAAAAAACAAAAAAAAGTCAAACTTTTTTTTTTATCTCTGCAAATTTCTAAGTAAATGGGTAAAATTTCTAAGTTTTTCATTATCAATCTAAGCAGGGACTATATAGATTTATTTATCTCCACACAAGAGAAATCATCAATGAAAGCTCTTAGTCCAGCAAAAGATACTGGGTATTCAATATATGGATTCATGGGTTGATAGGAAAAAAATAAAACAAGCTAAGACAAAAGCAAGGATTTGACTCATTTCCTGATAGTCCGTGGCGGAGGGGGGGGGGGAAGTCATAGAAAGAATATGAATCTTTAAATATCCTATACATGTAAACTCCCTTCTCTCCCAACCCTCATTAAAAATAATAATAATAAAATTAAAAAGACCTAAAAAACTAGTTGAGAAACTCAGTATAGACACAAGCATTTCAAAATAAATACAGAAAGATCACAATTTATCAAATGAGTAAATTTTGATATAGAATTAAATTCACATGGTAAATTAGAATTATTTTCTTCCCCTTACGGTTCTTATTAAAATATAAAAGGCATGTAAAGAATGTGAACATGGAAATAAACAAACATTTTCTATTTTACATGACAGCATCCTGTGACTAATAATCCAATTATAAGGAAAAGGAAGAATGGAAAAAATGGTATCTTTTACTTACTCTTGATAAAAGCAACCGGAAGGAGACCGGCATCAGGGAAGATAAGTTCGGTCTTAACAAGCTGATGCTCACTGTTGTAATTACCTACTGTGTCTATTTTTGATCCTGCCTACTTTGTGATATTTGATATCATAATGAACTGTTGATTGTGTTTACGAATATTTGCAAGGTGCTCATTTACTACTTCTTACCAGTGGGAAATTATGTTTTGTGTATTGAAAAATGGCTTGACCAGCTGAAAATAATCCCATGTTATTTCAATTAAATAGAGATACACTTTGCCTAAACTCAGTTCCATAGAGGTTTGTTGCAACTTGCAAAACCACATCCGGGAAAAGAAAACCAAAACAACAGAACCACATTACTTGTATAATTCCCTCCAAGCACAAACTATGCTGATGTATTTGTTACCAGAAACAACTTAATCATTTGTGAATGGCAAACACATTTTGAAAATAAAATGATTATTTTATCCCCCCAAAATTGCCAATAAATTTTTATCTTAAAAACCATAACAAGCTTTTTGAATAATGTATCAAACTCTGTGATACCTTCTTAATATACATATACAGAAAAACTAAAAATGAATTTATTTTCAAAAAGCTCCTGTTGTATTCTCTCTCAAGAAACCCCAAATTAAATAGAATAGGCAAACTCACATGGCTATTATTAAGCCACTATCAGTAAGCAATTATTACCTTAAATAGACCTCTCAATCAACAACATTATTAAGCAACATTAGGCTGTGCAACTTGGAAGAATATTAATAGTTGTTTAAAATTTGTCCATAATGAAGATTAATGAAATTAGCGGTGGTTGGTGGTCTGCCAGACACCTGGTCATTATAAACATCACATATTTCATAATTTTGTCTCTCCCTCAAACTCAAGAAGAATCTAGTATTATTTTATTTTTATAGGAGAAGAAAAAGGCTCAAGGAGAAGACAGAATTTGGCCAAGGTCACAAAGGCAGTAAATGGTAAAAATAGGATTTGAACAGTGGTTTATCTGATAATATAACCTGTAGGCTCTTGTTCATTGTATTTATTTCTTTTTTTCCCAAAATACAGAATGCAGGCTGTTTCAAATCTGGCAGTTGCAATTGGCCATTTGCATTAAGGAAAAAGTTCCAGAATGTTTGCTATTATAGTAACTCCATAGGCTGAAAAGAACCCCACACTAACAGCTGAAATGTGCTCCAGGTTCAGCTCCGTCACTGGGAAGCTCCATGGCACTGACCAGTAAGTGCACCTTTGGGTTTTGGTTTCCTTATCTTTAAAAAGAAAAATTGCATTAAATCTTCTTCCCATCTTTCTGTTTCTTTCTATAAATCAGCTGAAAAATATACCAAAAAATAGCAGCATTATTAAGAAAAATTCATTTTTTTCCAAGTTAGATGCGTTTCCTCTCATCACATTTTTTTTAAAGATTTTTTATTTATTTATGTGAGAGAGAGAGAGAATGAGAGAGAGAGCACGAGAAGGGGGAGGGTCAGAGGGAGAAGCAGATTCTCCACTGAGCAGGGAGCCCAACGTGGGACTCAATCCTGGGACTCCAAGATCATGACCTGAGCCGAAGGCAGTCGCTTAGCCAACTGAGCCACCCAGGTGTCCCTCCTCTCAGCACTTATAATAGCTATGTAAGTCAATGTTATGGATTCTCACAATTTATTTTACCTATTCATTCCTTCTGGACATGTAAATCGCTCTATGTTTTTGCTATTATGAATAACACGAGGAGGATGTTTCCTTGCATATATGTCTTTGTAAAAATGTTTACTTAGGTTATTTGCATTCCTAGAAGTGGAATTATTAAAGAATACTTTTATTTAAAGTTTATATATACAACACCTTCTTATTAAAAAACACCTTCTTATAGAATGGATTTATGAATAGACATTTTCTTAAACCCATGACAACAGTGAATGTTATTATCCCTTTTAATAATTTGCCCAAACTAAAAAAAAAAAAAATAAAAATAATAATAATAATAATTTGCCCAAACTGCAGGTCAAAAATAGTGTGTAATATTTTTGAATTGTATTTTTAAAAATCTAATGATGGCTATTTTCCCATATGTTTATTCCCTGTTTCTCTTGCCTCTTTCGTCAATTTCCTAGTTATGTTTTCAGCTGGTTTTCATTATTTACTGATGTCAAAGATATAAGATATATAATGTATAACAGTGTGCAAATATTAAGCACAGAGCTCAATGACTGTTTTAGCTTTTTTTTATGTCTGTGTAAAGAGTTCTTTCAAAACTGAATGGCTTGAAATAACCAACATTTATTATCTCATTTTCTGCCGGTCAGAGCAGCTCAGCTGGGTGGTCGTGACTCAGGGTCTCTCGTCGTTACAGCTGGGATGTTGCATGGGGCGTGGGTACCTGATGGCTTGACGGAGGCTGGAGCAACCACTTCCGGGAAGACACCAACATGGCTGGAAAATGGACAGCTCAGTTCCAAGCTGCTGACTTGCCATAGGAATGGCTCCATGAGGCTGCCTGAAGGTCCTTACCACAAAGAATCTGGATTCCCTCTGACTGGGAAAGCCAGGCAGAGGACAAGTGAGGAGAAAGCCTTTTAGGACCTCATTCTTACTGTCGCCCCCCGTCACTGCCACTCTAGTCTATTCATTAGAAGTGAAGCACTAAGCCCAGCCCACATTCAATAATGCAGCGGTAACTCTTGAAGGAGTGTCAAGAGAATTTCTGAGCATATTTTAGAGCCCAGTAACTTTTTACATACATAGTTATACTGATGTAGCCAGCATTCCGATGAAGTTACAGAACTTCTCTAGTACACCATAAACCGTTTTTGTCTGCTCTTCAACTTCATATGCCGTTGACCCTTGAGCAATGCAGGGGTTTGGCGAACTGGACCCCCTACACCATCGAAAATTGCATATAACTTTGGATACCCCCAAACCTAAGTTCCAAGTGCCTCCTCCTAGAAGCCTTAGGGACAACATAAACAATTGGTTAACACATTTTCAATGTTATATGTATCATATGTTATATTCTTACAATAAAATAATCTAGAGGAAAGAAAATGTTATTGAGAAAATTACAAGGAAAAGAAAATACATTTATGGTACTGTATTTATACAAAAAAAACAAACAAAACCGATTTGAAATCAGCTCAAACCCATATTGTTTAAGGGTCAACTATAAATAGTATTATATATAAAGCGTAGGATTTTTGCTTGGCTTTTCGAACTTAATATTATGTATGTCATATTTATTCATGATGTTGCATGTAGCATTTTATTCTTTTTTTATTACTGTATTCATTGTATAAAAGTATGTTTTATCTCTATATTTTAGCTATTTTTTCACATTATAATTTTACTTGTCACTCTTTACAATATCCATCTTTGACTTACTGTAATTCACCTTAATATTAGTTCTTTGATGAATTCTCAAAGAATGTAAGAAACTTGCAAGATTTTAACTCCATTTGTAGACAATATTGTTTTAAAGTTTTACATATTTATCCTATTTGATGCTTTTCATTCATTTCCGGAATTCTGTCTTTCCATCTGAAATCTTTTTCCTTCAGCATGACTTTGTGAAGCATTTCTTCAAAATTCAGTTCTGATGGTAAAAGTCCCTCAAGAATTAATTTCTAAAAATTATTTAGCCATCATTATTTAGCCATCATTTTTGATGGACATTTTGACAGATACAGACTTCGAGTTTGACCATATATATGTATTTTTTTTTTAGCACATTACAGATATAATTTCATCGCTCCTGGGTTATATAATTTATTTGAAGTCAGCTGTCAATCTTACCATTACTCCCATAAAGGTGATGCTTCTCTTTTCCAGTGAATATCTTTAAGATATTTCTCTATTTCTCAATTATAGTAGTTTGACTGTGATGTGCCCGTGTATGGTTTTATTTGTATTTATTTTGCTTGAGAATTGCTAAACTTCATGAATTCATTCATTTCACATTTTAAGATCTTGATCTCTACAAATATTGTTATTATCATTCTCCTCTATTCACTGCCATTCCTTCTCACATCACATGTATATATGACATTTCAACTCTTAATCTTAATATCTCTTATGCTGTTTTCTTCTTTTCATTCTTTTTTGTTCTTCTACTTTGTACTGTTTGAATATTTTTACTGACCTGATTTTGAGTTTATTAATCTCATCTTCTGCTATGCTTACTCTGCTGTTAAATGTATCCAATGAGTTCTTAATATCAGTTATGTGTATTTTTTAGTTCTAGCATATCTGTTTTTTCTTATAATTCTACTTCCATATCACAATTATTCTTAATTTCATTTCCTCCATTTTATTTAACTTATTTAAAATAGTTATTTTAAAGACTTTGTCCTAACTCCAATGTTAGAATCATCTGTGAGCCTACTACTTTTTGTTTTGTTTTGTTTTGTTTTGATTATTGGTCATGTTCTCTTGCCTCTTTCCATATGTGGTAATTGCTACTTTTAAATTTTATACCTGCAGTGGGTATAAGACTGTAGATTATTTTATTTTCCCCAGAGTGATCTGCCCCATTCTTTGTTAGGCAGACGGGGTGAGAAGCTGATCACCACATTAAATTAGAAGCTGAGCTGGCTCTGGGTGAGGTTGCAGTTCCAGGATTGTTTTATTTCTAGTTTGTTTCTAGTCTTTGAATGTGGCCCTCATAAAATTTTTATTGAGATCCTAGCCAATCTCTGTACCCTGAGCACCAAAGATTGCAGGACATTCACTGTTGCCTTTCTTGGGTTCTTTACTTAACTCTTGACTTTTTCACCTATGTAGCTTAAAAATCTTACAGAATTTCTTGAAGGGAGACTTGAAGAATGCCTTGTTCTCATCTATGCCTCAGACACACAGTCAGATTAATTATGGTCCATCTAGTGAAAGTTAATTGATTATGTAATTATAGCTTTACTCCACGTTTTTCCAGTTTACTGAAGACTTGGCATTGTTTTTTATTTGTCATCCTTCTACTGTTTTCTCAACTATGATATTCTTTTCTTTTGACTAATTTAAAATTATGTTTCTCATCCTTTCCCTATTGATTGAAAATCTCTTTAAATTTTTAATATCAGTCCTTTATAAATTTTATTAAATGTAAATATATTCCAATTTCATCTTCTTTCATTTTCTTTATGATATTCTTTGATAGCAAGTACACTTAACACACCATAGTCAGTTTTTTACTTTATGGTTTGTGCTTTGTTTGCATTATGCTTAAAAATGTTTCCTACTTCTAGATCAAAAGGTTCTTTCGCCTTAATGCCTTTAGCCTTCTTAAAATTAATTTTTGTGTGTAGCATGAAGCGGAAATCCAATTTCTTTTTTCCCTCTGACTCTGCCCCTTTTTATCCTTTCCTCCCTTCTTCCCTTCATCCTTCTTGCTCACAATTTCATTCTCCCTCTCCCTCATCCTCTCCCACTTTCTTCCCACTCTCTTATCCTTCCTTCCTTCCTTTGTCATGTGCCTCACTAATTATCCCTTTACCATTTATTAAAAAGTCCATCACTTACCCATAGATCTACACAACCTTATCAGTCTTAAATTACATCCCCATGTTAATTAATTTCTTGGCTTTTTAATTCTTCTTGCATTATTCTACTATTAACTTTTCACTACTGTATTGTCATAATTGCCACTGCTTTATAATAAATTGACATGTGATAAAGCAACCTTTCTCACCTTGTTATTATTCTTCAAGATGACCTTGACTTTTCATGGATGCTTATATTTCTATATACTTTATATATTCAGCTTATGAAACTACACTGAAAACTTACTGAACTTTGATTCTATTATATACAGAAGGATTTTAGGAAATTTGAAACATTCATTTAATTTTTCAAACTATGAACCTGGTATATTTTCTCTTTTATTTACAATAGGTTTTGTAAGTATCTTTTAGTGAAGTTCAACTTTTTTATAGGTATTATACATCATATTTTTAAATATACACTATATTTTTAATCTCCTAAATGGAAACTTTAAAACTACATTGTTGCTTTGTAAAAACACATTTTATGTTGATTTATTTTCACTGATCATTCTAAACATTATTATTACTTTAATAAATTGCCTATAGATTCCTTTAGGTTTTCTACACAATTATATCATACTTCAAGAAAGACTGTTTCTTCTTTCTAATCTTTTATAATTTATTTAATGGGTAAAGATTATAAGTTATTCCTCAAATGTTTGGTATACCTCTCAAGGGACAAGAGAACTTACTCTTAAGTCATCTGTTCTAGAAATTAAAATTTATATATTTCATCAAAATTTCATATTTGTTAGTTAAAATTGATGATATTGGTTGAATGTAATATCATATATGTAATTATTTCTACTTCTTTTCTAATATTAATTAATTGTGCTTTCAATAAATATTTAATATATTAATCTATTCATAGAACCAATTTTTATTGCCTGAGTAATTGATCTCAGTTATATTATTTCCATTCTATTACTTTTTCACATTTCTTAAATTGTACGTTTAGTTCATTATTAGCATCTCATCTTTGGTAATGTGCAATTGATGCCACAAACTTCTGAGTAGTATTTTAGCTACATACTGAATTTTTATATTTAGTATATTTAAATGTGTATATTATCTAGTTCTAAATATTTTCTACTTTTGATTGTGATTTTTTAAATTTGTGGATTATCTAGATGTATGTTATTGTATTTCTGTTACAGAATTTAACCTAATTTCACTGGTTGTTAGAGATAGAAGTCATTTAACATTTGGCAAAATTTGTTTATAAAATGTCTTTTGTCAAGTTTCTTAAGTGATACATGAGGGATTAAAAAAAGGGGTATGATATCTATTCAATCAAGCTAGCTAATTTTGTTCTGTAAATCTTTTACCATCTTTATTCTTTAGCTTGACCACTCATATAGTCAAAACAAAAGCCATATACCCTCTCTGTAGAAAATTTGAGAAATAAGGAAATTAAAATGAAGCAAAAATATTACTTGTAATCGCACCATTGAGTGATAATATTTTGATTTCATTTTTCTAATGAATCACTTAAACTACTTCTGAAATACATTTTTCATAAGTTTTATTTTTATTTATTTATTTTTTTAAACATTTTTAATTTTTTTATTTTAATAAACATATAATGTATATTTATCCCCAGGGGCATTTTTCATAAGTTTTAGATATAAATCAATATAAACATGAATATAGAGATGTAGACCAATTACCTCCCTGCCTTAAAAATCTGCTACCACATCTTTGGGGCTTACTTAACCAAAACAAGTTAGGCCTATATGTCTCAAACATTAGTCTTATCCCTCTACTATTGGTGATATATCTGAAACAGCTACATGGCGTTACTAATGAACACTAGTTCTACAATAGTCTATTACCTGTTTTCTGCCTGGGCAGAAACTAGAGTGAAACTAGAGTGGAACTAGAGTGGAACTAGAGATTTTGGTAAGCTCTAGGCCATGACTTCAGTAAGAAGCTCACTGAATATCAAAAAGGAAAAAAAAAAAAAGTACAGGTCACAATTTCTTAGTTTAAGATCCTTGTCCCAAAAAATTTACCCTCTTTTCCCTTAGAGATTAACTTTGCACACTGTGTGACAGGCAGCCTTGTTCAAATCACAAAAGGTTTTACTATATACCCACTAGCTTTGATTCCTTTATCTTTATACTACATTTAAATAACTTAAAAGAGGACTTTCCAAGTAATTAATGCCATTCTTTGCCTGATACAGATTTTCAAAAGAGACCATTTTATTAATTAGCTTGCTAATAAAACAAAGTTCTTTGTTGCTGTTCAGTTGGAAAACAACGTGATTTTCCTATCAGATTCTCCATTAGTCTCATAATAAAAACATGTTTTGCTGTCCATTTCATCTTAAGAGTCAGGTTACTAATAAAATTTAGTGTGATAAAGATTAATTAGTCACTTGTCTGAATCCTGAGGGGATTTTCATGGACTGTGTTGATTTCTTTTTAGTATGTTTGTGATAAAGCTAATTCGATGTTGTTAAAAAAAAAATCTGACTCTTGTTAAAGATAGTGAGGAAGACTCCGTTCCAAAACATTACTGCAATGGGGTATCTCACCAGGGAAGACAGATTGGCCTCAACCTCAAATACAGGAAGAAAAAGTGGGGACTGTTAGAAAAGAAGCAGAGTTAAGAGAGAGAGTGGATGGAAAATTATTGAGAGTGTAGGCTAACTGTTGCAAAATGACCTAATAAAATGCTTATTACCGAAGTCAACCCAAGATGATCGGACATCACTTGGGGATGGTGAGGAATCAGAAGTTTGGTCAGATATCCAGAGTGATCATATATTGGAGGGTAGGGATTCTTTCTAAACTCATTTAATAGATTTTTGCCAAAACTGACTCTACAAGGACAAAGACTAAAGCCAGAGGTTGGGCTTAATAGAGCAGAGAACTCAGAGGAACTTGACTGAAGTCTGACCAAACAAGAACATTTTTGTCAGGTGATCGTTTTATATGCATAGAGATTAATGGCTAAGCCAGTACCCAGGCACATACCTAGATTTCCAAAGAAAAAGTAGTCTAAGTCAATATACACGTGAGTTAAAAATTCAGTAAAATAATGAGAAAATACAAAAGGAGTAATGTTTTCAGCAAGATTCTACTTTATATTTGTATAATCTAAAATTCTAAAAAGATGTTCTAAAGAGAATGTTAAGGCTCATAAACTCATCCTTTGATTTAAAAAAAAAAAAATAAGGTTAGGATCTAAACTACTCAGTTCCACAGGCTGCTACTCTTTACACAGCAGCTGGATAATCTATTTTCAGTCTGGTATAATTATAATACATTGTTACCTTCAAAATAATGGAAATTATCTATGAACCACTCTTCTACCTTGACAGACACATAAAATCACTGATGTAGAATTTAGTATTGCAAAATTTTGAAAAAAAGATTTTTGGAAATAATTTTAAATAATGGAAGTATTAGAATCAGACAAATCTAAGGTGAGTTCTTGAACTATGATTTATTAGCTTGATACCAGTGGTATCAGTGATATTTATTAGCTTGATACCAGTGAAGGCTTGATACCAGGGATATAATGTCTCTGAGTTTTATTTTCCTCATTTGAGGACAGTAATATGAACCTATCTTGCCGGTTCATTGTGAGTATTAAGTGGAGTTTTATATGTAATGCACAGGAAACAGGGTCTGACACATTGTAAGTATCTGATATATAACTTTCATTATTATAATTTTCTGCAACAATAAGAAAGTCATAGTCTTCATAACAGACTTGAAAGTCCTAGGTCCTACACTACAGAAAATTTAGTCTCTGTATTGTTCCAACAGAGGGAGCAGAAATATAGAAAGTCTATTCCCAGACTTGCTATTCTATTTATTTTAAGTATTCAACAGAGGAAAGGAGTAAATGAAATGAAAGGACCTTTGCCAAGGGAACTAGCTTTTTTTATAGTGTGTCCTCTGATTATAAAATGAGAAGGCAGCCACTTTTCAGAACTACCATAAAACAATTAAATATCTATCCATTGTTACTGCCAGTTATTGCCATAGTCCACCTCCCTTTGGGAAAAGACTAACCCACAATACACATATTTCCTATACCTGCGAGGCCACACAGGTATTCACATTTTACAGGGAGTAATATTTTCTTTTCTCCCTAAGGTATTTTATATCCTTCTAGTCCATAGCAGAAATAGTAAAAATTTCAAATTTAGCAAACAAACAAACAAAAAAAAAAAGAAAAGAAAAGAAAAAGAAGAAAGAAAGAAAAAGAGAGAAAAAGAAAAAGGTCTAAAATCTTGAATACTATACAGACTAAACTGTAACTGCATATTATTGTACTATTTAAAAATAGGTTTATCATTTGATGCTATAACATGCCTATATATGCACATATTCACATGTAACACTAACACAGTGTAAGTTAAAATATAGAGTAAGTTAAATATGCTATTTGTTTTTATAAAACCAAATCAGTTTATTGACTCACTATATCATATACCTGAAACTAATATAACACTGTGTATTAACTATAATGGAATTTAAAAAATAATAATAAAATTAAAAAATAAACAAATTAGTGCGATGTTTTTTTTCCTAGAAAATAAGACAAAAAAGCTTTTAATTTCAATTTATAAATGACAATGCACTTTTCAATATGTTGCATAACTGAATTTCACAAATTGTATTCTAAATGAAAAATATATGCTTCCAGTAAACAAATCTCTAAAGACAATGATGTGCTTCAAATGACTTTTTTATCCAAACATTGTTTACTGAAACAAAGTATGTCTATATTCTTTTGTTTTTAACTTTTATATATCACAGGGCATTTTGCTATATTGTTCAAATAAGGCGATTATTGTACTTTATGAAAATTAATTATAGTAAGTTATAAATAAAAGTATTTCAAAGATAAATCTTACTATACACTACAGAGTTACGTTTAAAGAGTAGTTTCATATTAGATCAACACTCTTCAATGCTTGTCCTCTCCGTTAATATTATAAAACGTTGGTCATTGGTAGCCCATACTACTATAATTTTTATACGTGGCTCATAAAATTTGAATTTTTTTTCTATAAATGTGAATTTTAAACAAATCCCCTAGGTGACATTTCAGCAGATCTCAGATAACATTTTCAGAAAGACTGATTTGGAGGACTGGACTGCAATTTTATTCTTCATTCTGTAATTAAAAACAATTAAAAATATACTTAAAAGTGAACTGCCAGGTTTATGAAGGTCAGGTCTTCTGAGGCTTTGTTTCTGAGGGTTACATGTGTTTCACTGTGGAAAACTGTAGTTGAATGCATTTAAGGAGAATGACACTCCTACATGAATAATGGTCTCCAACCTTCCAGGAAAGGGGCTTGATAGGCTTTATACCACATTGTACTTTAAAAACTTTATATCACACCATACATTGTAATTTTATGTCACTAGAACAATAAATACAGCGTATATGTAGTGTGCTATGTACCTCAAGCAAAAAACGATCTCTTCTCACATGGATTCCTAGGAACATATACTCCCACAAAGTTTTAACAGAATTAGAGGAAGAGAAATCCTAGAATAATAATGAAATTGGAAATTCTTATTTAATGCTGAAATGGCTGTCAAATTTTGAGATAAGATTTAAATTTCACAGCTCAGGAGGTAAGAAGATATGTTATAGGTTTTATTTTTTTAAAGGATTTTATTTATTTATTTATTTGGCACAGAGAGAGAGAATGCATAAGCAGGGGGAATGGTAGAGGAAGAGGGAGAAGCAGCCTCCCTGCTCATAGAGACCTGGGATCATGCTGGACCCTGGGATCATGCTGAAGGCAGACACTTAACTGACTGAGCCACCCAGGTGCCCCATGTTATATGTTTTGACAAAAATAGAAAGATTACTTTCAGAGTGAATTCAGGCTTATGCATTTAATCTCATCATCAAGAGACATCATATGAAAATTGAATACTTAGTTCTTTCCAGGAATCAGTACAAACTGAAACACTAAATAGAATTGCCTTCAAAAGTTCAACAATTTATGGATGATAGGTTCAAAACAGCATATTAAGGAAGGATGAGACATCCATTCATTCGTTCAATAAATATTTATTGACTTTTAAGTCCTAGGGGATGTGCTACAGGAATATTTAAAAATAAAATTTTTGTTACTAAACAGTGAATGGGTTAACCAGGAAATCAAAGAAGAAATTAAAAAAAAAAACAAAAACATGGAAACAAATGAAAATGAAAATACAACTATCCAAAACCTTTAGGATGCAGCAAAAGTGGTCCTAAGGGGGAAGTTTATAGCAATACAAACCTACCTCAAGAAGCAAGAAGAATCTCAAATATACAGCCTAACCCTACCCCTAAGGAGGCTGGAAAACGAATGACAAACAAAGCTTAAAACCAGCAGATGGAAGGATGTAATAAAGATTAGAGCAGAAATAAGTGATTTAGAAATTAAAACAACAACAATAGAACAGATCAGTGAAACCATGAGCTGGTTCTTTTGAAAAAAATCAATAAAGGGGCACCCTGGTGTCTCAGTCCATTAAACATCTCTCTTCGGCTCAGGTCATGATCCTGAGGTCCTGGAATTGAGCTCCATGTCATTGGGCTCTCTGCTCAGCAGGGATTCTGCCTCTCCCTCTCCTTCTATCCCTCATCCCAACCAGCACTGTCTCATAAATAAATAAATAAACAAACAAACAAACATTTTTAAAAAGGAGGAAAAAATCAGTGACATTGATAAACTTCTAGTCTGACTTACTGAAAAAAGATAAAGGACCCACATAAATAAAGTCACAAAAGAGAGAAGGGAAATAACAACCAACACCACAAATACAATTATAAGAGAATACTATGAGAAATGATATGCCAACAAATCGGACAACCTGGAAGAAACGGGTAAATTCTTAGAAACATATCACCTACCAAAACTGAAACAGGAAGCAATAGGAAACTTGAACAGATGAATAACCAGCGAAGAAACTGAGTCGGTAATCAAAAAACTCCCAACTAACAAAAGTCCAGGGCCAGATGGCTTCACAGGTGCATCTACCAATCATTTAAAGAAGAGTTAATATCTATTAATCTGATAGACAGTTAATAGATAGAAAGTTAATATCTATCAAACTATCCCAAAAAGTAGAAATGCAAGGAAAACTTCCAAATTCATTTTATGAGGGCAGCATTACCCTGACACCAAAACCAGATAAGACCTCCCGAAAAAAGAGAATCACAGACCAATATTCCTGATGAACTGGGATGCAAACATTTTCAGTAAAATACTAACAAACCAAATCCAAAAATACATTTAAAAAAAATCAGTCACTGAGATCAAGTAGGATTTATTCCTGGGTTAACAAGGACGGTTCAATATTTGCAAATCAGTGTGATACATCACATTAATAAAAGAAAGGATAAGAACCATATGATCCTTTCAGTAGATGCAGAAAAAATCATTTAACAAAGGACAGCATCCATATAGGATAAAAACCCTCAACAGAGTGGGTTTAAAGAGAATCAACATCATAAAAACCATATATGAAAAACCCACAGCTCTATATCATCCTCAGTGGGCAAATACAGAGCTCTTCCCCTAAGATCAGGAACAAGACAGTGATGCCCACTCACCACTATTATTTAACATAGTACTGGAAGTCCTAGCCACAGCAATCAGAAAATAAAAGGAAACACAAGGCACTGGAATTAGCAAGGAAGAAGTAAAACTTCTGCTATTTGCAGACAACATGATACTCTATATAGAAAGCCCAAAAGACTCCACCAAAAAACTGCTAGAACTGATACATGAAGTCAGTAAAGTTGCAGGATACAAAATCAATGTACAGAAATCTGTTGCATGTCTATCCACCAGTCATGATGCAGCAGAAAGAAATTAGGGAATCAATCCCATTTATAATTGCATCAAAACCAAAAAGATATCGAGGAATAAACCTAACCAAAGAGGTGAAAGGACTATACTCTGAAAACTGTAAAACCCTGATGAAAAAAACTGAGGATGACACAAAGACATTCCATGCTCATGGATTAGAAGAACAAATACTATTAAAATACCTCTACTACCCAGAGCAGTCTACACATTTAATGCAATCCCTATCAAAATACCAATAGCACCTTTCACAAACCTAGAACAAACAATCTTAAAATTCATATGGAATCACAAAAGATCCCAAATAACCAAAACAACCTTGAAGAAGAAAAGCAAAGCTGGAGACATCACCATTCTGGACCTAAAGTTATATTACAAAGCTGTAGTGATCAAAACAGTACGGTACTGGCATAACAAAAGACACAGAGATCAGTAGAACACAATAGAAAACCCAGAAATGAACTTAATAAGATCAATTAATCTTCAACAAAGCAGAAAAGAATATCCAATTGGAAAAGACAGTCTCTTCAACAAATAGTGTTGGGAAAACTGGGCAGGAACATGCAAAAGAATGAAACTGGAACATTTTCTCACACCATACACAAAATAAACTAAAAATGGATTAAAGACCTAAATATGAGACCCCAAATCGTCAAAATCCTTGGGGAGAACATAAGCAGTAACCTCTTTGACATTGGCCCTAGCAACTTCTTTCTAGATAGGTCTCCTGAGGCAAGAGAAACAAAATAAAAAATAAACTATTGGGACTACATTAAATAAAAAACTTCTGCACAACAAAGATAACAGTAAAAAAAAGACCTTAAAGGCAGCCTATGGAATGGGAGAAGATATTTACAAATGTCATATCTGATACAGGATTAATATCCAAAAAATACAAAGAACTTATAAAACTCAACACCCCAAAAAATGAATAACCAATTAAAAATTGACAGAAGACATGAATATTTTTTTTCCAATGAATACATACAGAGGGCCAACAGACACATAAAAATATCCTCAGCATCACTGATCATTGGGAAATACAAATCAAAACTACAATGAGATATCATTTCACATGTCAGAATGGCTACAATCAACAACACAAGAAACAATAGCTGTTGGTGAGGATGTGAAGAAAGGGGAACCCTCTTGCACTGCTGGTGGGAATGCAAACTGGTACAGCCACTCTGGAAAAAGAGTATGGAATGTCCTCAAAAAGTTAAAGAGAAATATCGTACGATCCAGCAATTGTACTATGAGGTATTTACCCAAAGAATACAAAAATACTTTAATACAAAGGGATACAAGAACCCCAGGGTTTATAACAGCTTAATCTACAGTAGCCAAATAATGGAAAAACCCAAGTGTCCCTCAACTGATGAATGGATAAATAAGATGTAGTATATGTGTATGTATGTATACACACACACACACACACACACACATATGATGGAATATCCCTAAATCATTAAAAAGAATGTAATGTTTCCATTTGCAATGGCACAGATGGAACTTGAGAATATTACGCTAAGTGAAGTAAGTCAGTCAGAGAAAGACAAATAGCATAGGATTTCACTCATGTATAGAATTTAAGATACAAAACAAATGAGCAAAAGGAAACAAAGAGAAAAAAACATAAACCAAGAAACAGACTCTTAACTATAGAGAACAAACTGATAGTTACCGGAAGGGAGGTGGGTGGGTGGGGGGGTGGGTGAATAAGGGATGGGGATTAAGGAGTGCCCTTGTTTTGTGCCCTTGTTTTGCTGAGCACCAGGTGCTGTATGGAAGTGTTGACTCAATATATTGTATACCTGAAACTCATATTACACTGTATCTTAACTAACTGGAATTTAAATAAAAACTGTAAAATGAACCCCAAATTTTAGAAGTCTCTGTTTTCATGGAA
This sequence comes from Martes martes, assembly GCF_963455335.1. Classification (NCBI taxonomy): domain Eukaryota; kingdom Metazoa; phylum Chordata; class Mammalia; order Carnivora; family Mustelidae; genus Martes; species Martes martes. Next base: position 25,245,735 of record NC_137889.1, on the reverse strand, counting down.
CTTGATTTTTTGGAGATAAGAAGAAATAGAATTTAAAAATGTTGATGTTAGTAAAATAGATGAACATAGGGGAAGAGGAAAGAGAGAGAGAGGGAAGCAAGTGGTGAGACACTATTAACTATAGAGAACAAGCTGGAGGGAAGGTGGGGGGGGATGGGTTAATTGGGTGATAGGGATTGAGGAAGGCACTTGTAATGAGCACTGGGTGTTATATGTAAGTGATGAATCACTAAATTCTACTCCTGAAACTAATATTACACTGTATATTAACTAACTAGAATTAAATAAAAATTTGAAATAAAATATTAATGTTAGTGACATGATTAGAAGAGTACAGGTTTCTATTGAAATAAAAATTAGAAGAAGGTAATTCAAATAGTGGTATCAGGGAATTCTTTTTTTTTAGGGACCTTAAACAATGATAGATAAAGAACAGATAGATAAAGATAGATAAAGAAGAAGAGGAAAGAAATGTGTTTCTAACAGAAAGCCATAGGTGAGAGCAGGCTAAGTTCAGCTGATGGAAATAGGTTTGGCTTATCAGGACCAGGTGTTTAAGGTGTGAGAAATGGCAATTGCAAAATAAAAGTGGATTAGGTCAGGCAAAGTATTGAAAAGCATGCTAAGGACTGGAGACGTCAGAGCAATGGGGAACCTCTGAGATTTGTAAGCTAACATGACCATATTTGCTTTTTAGAAATGTCATTCTAGCTATAGAATTAAGACTGAACTCTAGAAAGAGAAAGCAGGAAGAGGAACACCACTTAGCTTTGATGGTGGCCTGAACTGAGTAGGAGTAAACATCAAGAAAATACATGAATTAGGGGCGCCTGGGTGGCTCAGTGGGTTAAAGCCTCTGCCTTCGGCTCAGGTCATGATCCCAGGGTCCTGGGATCGAGCCCCGCATTGGGCTCTCTGCTCAGCGGGGAGCCTGCTTCCTCCCCTCTCTCTCTGCCTGCCTCTCTGCCTACTTGTGATCTATGTCTGTCAAATAAAGAAATAAAATCTTTAAAAAAAGAAAATACATGAATTCAAGAGTCACTCAGAAGGTAGTATTTGTAGGTATTTGCAAGTCATTGGATAAGGTGAGTAAAGATGGAAATACAACCAATAGCAATTAAATTTTGCATATAATTGAAAGGATAATGTTAGCTTTCTTCGAGACAGCAAATACGGAAGAAATAATCTAATGAAAATCAGTATCTGTTCAGCTTTGGAAATGTTTTTATGTTTTCTATGAGATCTATAAGTGAGTCTGATGCATGGGCTATAAAATACAGGATTTAAAGTTGAGGAATGATATAAGACATGTAGAAAACAAACATCAAGATGGCAGGCATAAATACTTCTTATCAGTAATTACATTAATGTAAAGGGATTAAATACTGGGATCCAAAGGCAGACATTGGGAGATGTAAAGAAAAAAAATCCAACAGTATTCTATTAGAGATACACGTTAGATTCAAAGACACAAATAGATCGAAAGTAAAAAGATAGAAAAATATATACCATATGAACAGTAACTAAAATAGACCTGAAGTACATATATTAATATCAGACAAAATAAACATTGAGACATAAATTATAACTAGAGATTGAAAAGGACATTTCATAATGATAAAAGGTCAATCCATTAAAGGCGAGTACTTATAAAAGAACTGACAGAATTGGAAAATAAAATAGTTGGAGATGCTAAAAATCTACTTCAGTAATGGATAAGACAATTAGGGAAAAGATCAAAGGAAATGCAAGATTTGAACAACGCTATAAACTCATTAGACCTACCAGGCATCCATAGAAAACTCCACTCAAAAATAAAAGAATACAGATTTTTCAAATGAAACATTCTCCCGGTAGAGACTATCTGTGAGGTGATAAAACAAGCTTCAGTATTTTAAAAAGATTGAAGTCACACAAAGTATGTTCTTCACTAGGTGTAATGCAATTGAATAAGAAATCAGTAACAAGGGGGGAGGAGTCAAGATGGCGGAGAAGTAGCAGGCTGAGACGAAATCGGGTAGCAGGAAATCAGCTAGATAGCTTATCTAACCATTGTGAACACCTACAAATCCAACGGGAAATCGAAGAGAAGAAGAGCAACAATTCCAGAAACAAAAAATCGATCACTTTCTGAAAGGTAGGACCTGCGGAGAAGTGAATCCAAAGCGACGGGAAGATAGACCCCCGGGGGAGGGGCCAGCACCCGGCAAGCGGCAGAGCGACGGAGCACAAAATCGGGACTTTTAAAAGTCGGCTCCACTGGGAGACATCGCTCCAGGGGCTACACCGGGGGGAAACCCAGGTGGGGTCAGCATAACCCCAGGTCCCGCGGGGTCACAGAAGGACTGGGGGTGTCTGAGTGCCGCAGTACTCGCAGGTATTAGAGCGGGGAAGCCGGCTACAGCGACAAAGCCGAGGAGTGAGCTCTAAGCCCGGGGTTACCTTGTGCCGGTCGCAGGCTGGGTGGGCTCAGAGCGCAGCTGGAGGCTGCAGAGATGGAGGCGACCCGGCGCTTTTCTCCAGCTCCAGCAAATGACTGCTTTCCTCAAGGCGCGACCACAGGCCAGGGAGGCGGGGCGGTTGGGCGCTTTGCTCTGAGAGCGCACTGAGGAGCGGAACCCCAAGCTCTCGGCTCCTCTGGGCTGAGAGATTGGGAGGCCGCCATCTTCATTCCCGTCCTCCGGAACTCTACGGAAAGCGCTCAGGGAACAAAAGCTCCGGAAAGCAAACCCGAGCGGATTACTTAGCCTGGTCCCTGGCAAGGGCGGTGCAATTCCGCCTGCGGCAAAGACACTTGAGAATCACTACAACAGGCCCCTCCCCCAGAAGATCAACAAGAAACCCATCCAAAACCAACTTCAGTCACCAAGAACAGTGGAATTCCATAGCAGGAGAAAGCAAATCCTACCTGGACAAAATGACAAGGCGGAAAAACTCACCTCAAAAAAAAGAACAAGAGGCCGTACCGAAGGCTGGAGACCTAATCAATACGGACATTGGTAACATGACAGATCTAGAGTTCAGAATGACAATTCTCAAGGTTCTAGCCGGGCTCGAAAAAGGCATAGAAGATATTAGAGAAACCCTCTCCGGAGAGATAAAGCCCTTTCTGGAGAAATAAAAGAACTAAAATCTAACCAAGTTGAAATCAAAAAAGCTATTCATGAGGTGCAATCAAAAATGGAAGCTCTCACTGCCAGGATAAATGAGGCAGAAGAAAGAATTAGTGACATAGAAGACCAAATGACAGAGAATAAAGAAGCTGAGCAAAAGAGAGACAAACAAATACTGGACCACGAGGAGAGAATTCGAGAGATAAGTGACACCATAAGACGACACAACATTAGAATAATTGGGATTCCAGAAGAAGAAGAAAGAGAGAGGGGAGCAGAAGGTATATTGGAGACAATTATTGGAGAGAATTTCCCTAATACGACAAAGGGAACAAACATCAAAATCCAGGAAATGCTAAGAACGCCCCTCAAAATCAATAAAAATAGGTCCACACCTCGTCACCTGATAGTAAAATTTACAAGTCTTAGCGACAAAGAGAAAATCCTGAGAGCAGCCCGGGAAAAGAAGTCTGTAACATACAAGGGTAAAAACATTAGATTGGCAGCGGACCTATCCACAGAGACCTGGCAGGCCAGAAAGAACTGGCATGATATATTCAGAGCACTAAACGAGAAAAACATGCAGCCAAGAATACTATATCCGGCTAGGCTATCATTGAAAATAGAAGGAGAGATAAAGAGCTTCCAGGACAAACAAAAGCTGAAAGAATTTGCAAATACCAAACCAGCTCTACAGGAAATATTGAAAGGGGTCCTCTAAGCAAAGAGAGACCCTAAAAGTAGTAGATCAGAAAGAAACAGAGACAATATACAGTAACAGTCACCTTACAGGCAATACAAGGGCACTAAATTCATATCTCTCAATAGTTACCCTGAATGTTAATGGGCTCAATGCCCCAATCAAAAGACACAGGGTATCAGAATGGATAAAAAACCAAAACCCATCAATATGCTGCCTATGAGAAACTCATTTTAGACCCGAAGACACCTCCAGATTTAAAGTGAGGGGGTGGAAAACAATGTACCATGCTAATGGACATCCGAAGAAAGCTGGGGTGGCAATCCTTATATCAGATCAATTAGATTTTAAGCCAAAGACTATAATAAGAGATGAGGAAGGACACTATATCATACTCAAAGGGTCTGTCCAACAAGAAGATCTAACAATCTTAAATATCTATGCCCCTAACATGGGAGCAGCCAACTATATAAACCAATTAATAACAAAATCAAAGAAATACATCGACAGTAATACAATAATAGTAGGGGACTTTAACACTCCCCTCACTGAAATGGACAGATCATCTAAGCAAAAGATCAACAAGGAAATAAAGGCCTTAAATGACACACTGGACCAGATGAACATCACAGATCTATTCAGAACATTCCATCCCAAAGCAACAGAATATACATTCTTCTCTAGTGCACATGGAACATTCTCCAGAATAGACCACATCCTGGGTCATAAATCAGGTCTCAATCAGTACCAAAAGATTGAGATCATTCCCTGCATATTTTCAGACCACAATGCTCTGAAGCTCGAACTCAATCACAAGAGGAAATTTGGAAAGAACGCAAATACATGGAGACTAAACAGCATCCTTCTAAAGAATGAATGGGTCAACCAGGAAATTAAAGAAGAATTGAAAAAATTCATGGAAACAAATGATAATGAAAACACAACAGTTCAAAATCTGTGGGACACAACAAAGGCAGTCCTGAGAGGAAAATATACAGCGGTGCAAGCCTTTCTCAAGAAACAAGAAAGGTCTCAAATACACAACCTAACCCTACACCTAAAGGAGCTGGAGAGAGAACAACAAAGAAAGCCTAAACCCAGCAGGAGAAGAGAAATCATAAAGATCAGAGCAGAAATCAATGAAATAGAAACTAAAAAAACAATAGAACAAATCAACAAAACTAGGAGCTGGTTCTTTGAAAGAATTAATAAGATTGATAAGCCCCTGGCCAGACTTATCAAAAAGAAAAGAGAAAGGATGCAAATAAATAAAATCATGAATGAAAGAGGAGAGATCACAACCAACACCAAAGAAATACAAACAATTATAAGATCATACTACGAGCAACTCTATGGCAACAAATTTGACAATCTGGAAGAAATGGATACATTTCTAGAGATGTATAAACTACCACAACTGAACCAGGAAGAAATAGATAACCTGAACAGACCCATAACCAGTAAGGAGATTGAAACAGTCATCAAAAATCTCCAAACAAACAAAAGTCCAGGACCAGACGGCTTCCCAGGGGAATTCTACCAAACATTTAAAGAAGAATTAATTCCTATTCTCCTGAAACTGTTCCAAAAAATAGAAATGGGAGGAAAACTTCCAAACTCATTCTATGAGGCCAGCATCACCTTGATCCCAAAACCCAGACAAGGATCCCATCAAAAAAGAGAATTATAGACCAATATCCTTGAAGAACACAGATGCGAAAATTCTCACCAAAATACTGGCCAATAGGATCCAACAGTACATTAAAAGGATTATTCACCACGACCAAGTGGGATTTATTCCAGGGCTGCAAGGTTGGTGCAACATCCGCAAATCCATCAATGTGATACAATACATTAATAAAAGAAAGAGTAAGAACCATATGATACTCTCAATAGATGCTGAAAAAGCATTTGACAAAGTGCAGCATCCCTTCCTGATTAAAACTCTTCAAAGTGTAGGGATAGAAGGCACATACCTCAATATTATCAAAGCCATCTATGAAAAACCCACCGCAAATATCATTCTCAATGGAGAAAAACTGAAAGCTTTTCCGCTAAGGTCAGGAACACGGCAGGGATGTCCGTTATCACCACTGCTGTTCAATATAGTACTAGAAGTCCTAGCCTCAGCAATCAGACAACAAAAAGAAATTAAAGGCATCCAAATCGGCAAAGAAGAAGTCAAACTATCACTCTTTGCAGATGATATGAAACTATATGTGGAAAACCCAAAAGGCTCCAATCCAAAACTGCTAGAACTTATACAGGAATTCAGTAAAGTGTCAGGATATAAAGTCAATGCACAGAAATCAGTCGCATTTCTTTACACTAACAACAAGACAGAAGAAAGAGAAATTGAGGAGTCAGTCCCATTTACAATCGTACCCAAAACCATAAGATACCTAGGAATAAATCTAACCAAAGAGGCAAAGAATCTGTACTCAGAAAACTATAAAGTACTCATGAAAGAAATTGAGGAAGACACAAAGAAATGGAAAAATATTCCATGCTCATGGATTGGAAGAACAAATATTGTGAAAATGTCTATTCTACCTAAAGCAATCTACACATTTAATGCAATCCCTATCAAAATCCCATCCATTTTTTTTAAAGAAATAGAACAAATAATCCTAAAATTTATATGGAATCAGAAAAGACCTCGAAAAGCCAAAGGAATATTGAAAAAGAAAGCCAAAGTCGGTGGCATCACAATTCCAGACTTGAAGCTCTATTACAAAGCTGTCATCATCAAGACAGTATGGTACTGGCACAAAAACAGACATATAGACCAATGGAACAGAATAGAGAGCCCAGAAATAGACCCTCAACTCTATGGTCAACTAATCTTTGACAAAGCAGGAAAGAATATCCAATGGAAAAAAGACAGCCTCTTCAACAAATGGTGCTGGGAAAATTGGACAGCCACATGCAGAAAAATGAAATTGGACTATTTCCTTACACCACACACGAAAATAGACTCAAAATGGATGAAGGACCTCAATGTGCGAAAGGAATCTATCAAAATCCTTGAGGACAATGCAGGCAGCAACCTCTTTGACCTCAACCACAGCAACTTCTTCCTAGGAACATCGCCAAAGGCAACAGAAGCAAGGGCAAAAATGAACTATTGGGATTTCATCAAGATCAAAAGCTTTTGCACAGCAAAGGAAACAGTTAACAAAACCAAAAGACAACTGACAGAATGGGAGAAGATATTTGCAAACGACATATCAGGTAAAGGGCTAGTATCCAAAATCTATAAAGAGCTTATCAAACTCAATACCCAAAGAACAAATAATCCAGTCAAGAAATGGGCAGACGACATGAACAGACATTTCTGCAAAGAAGACATCCAGATGGCCATCAGACACATGAAAAAATGCTCCACATCACTCGGCATCAGGGAAATACAAATCAAAACCACAACGAGATACCACCTCACACCAGTCAGAATGGCTAAAATTAACAAGTCAAGAAATGACAGATGCTGGCGAGGATGCGGAGAAAGGGGAACCCTCCTACCCTGTTGGTGGGAATGCAAGCTGGTGCAGCCACTCTGGAAAACAGCATGGAGGTTCCTCAAAAAGTTGTAAATAGAGCTACCCTATGACCCAGCAATTGCACTACTGGGTATATATCCTAAAGATACAAACGTGGTGCTCTGAAGGGGCACGTGCACCCGAATGTTTATAGCAGCAATGTCCACAATAGCCAAACTGTGGAAAGAGCCTAGATGTCCATCAACAGATGAATGGATAAAGAAGAAGTGGTATATATACACAATGGAATACTATGCAGCCATCAAAAGACATGAAATCTTGCCATGTGCGACGACGTGGATGGAACTAGAGGGTATCATGCTTAGCGAAATAAGTCAATCGGAGAAAGACAACTATCATATGATCTCTTTGATATGAGGAAGTGGAGATGCAAGGTGGGGGGGGTTGGGGGGAGGTAGGAAAAGAAAAAATGAAAAGATGGGATTGGGAGGGAGACAAACCATAAAAGACTCAGTCTCAAGAAACAGACTGAGGGTTGCGGGGGGAGGGGGGACGGGAGAGGGTGGTGGAAATGGACATTGGGGAGGGTATGGGCTATGATGAGTGCTGTGAAATGTGTAAACCTGACGATTCATAGACCTGTACCCCTGGGGATAAAAATACATTATATGTTTATTAAAATAAAAAAATTTAAAAAAAAAAGAAATCAGTAACAAAAAAATCTGAGAAATTCACAAATATGTGGACATGAAACAATATCTTCCTAATAAGCAACAGGGCAAAGAAGAAATTTCAACGGAACCTTAAAAAAATTTAGAATACACTTAGAGATAAATGGAAAATGAATATACAATTTACCAACATTTATGGATCTATAGCTAAAGCAATGTTTATAGGGCAAATTTATAGCTACAAATGACTATATTAAAGCTCAGAAAAGAGATCTGAACAGAATTATAAATACAGATTTTCCTATCATCAATATATAGATCAAGGATTTTTATTTTCTTTATTATTTCTTCTTTGATTTGTTTTGTAAGTCTTAAAGTGGTTTACAGAAAAGCTGGAGAACACACCACAGTTGTTTTATTTTCTGATTCCTTACTTTCTTCCTTCCTCCTTTCCTTCCCTCCTTCCTTCCTATATATTTTCATTTATTTATTTATTTATTTGCTTGCTTATTTATTTTTATTGAGGTGTAGGTGATGTATATTATTTTCAGGTGTACAACATGGTGATTGGATAATTCTGCACATTATGCAATACCCACCATAAGTGTAGTTACCTTCTGTCACCATGCAACATTATTACAATATAATTGACTATCTTCCCTAACTGTACTTTTCATCCCCATGACTTATTTATTTTATAACTAGAGGTTTGTACTTAATCCCCTTCACCTATTTTGTCCAACCCCCTGCCTCTCGCAACCAACCAGTTGATTCTCTGTATTTATGATTCTGTTTTGGTTTGTTCATTTACTTGTTTTCCAGATTCCACATATAAGTGAAATCATATGCTATTTATCTTTCTCTGTCTGACTTATTTCACTTAACAGAATACCCTCATGTTTATTTAAACATTATTTATAACAACCAAGTTATGGAAGCAACCTAAGTGTCTACCCATAGAGGAATGGATATAGATCAAGAGTTTTTATCTTTGTAGCTTTGGATTTCATAAAGTCTATGACACTCCTGATTTTGAGTTCAAGTTGAGAGTGTGCTTTTTTGTTGGAGGAAAATCTTCTAACTTTTGTCCAGCTTTTAAAGGGATCCATAAGCCTCAACTTGATTGAAAACTGATATTAGTAGTAACTGAAACTTTAGGAATAAATAAAAATTACTCCTTACCTTCACATATAATTAAAGAAGGTGATGAGGAAATGATGTTAAGGCAGATTTATGGGACACACTACATGTGTGGACAAGATAGGAGGCTTTAAAGATGAAAAAGATGGTCGTCACACTGGGATAACAGCTGTATCATAGCAGCAAGTTGCCCCAAAGAATTGTTGCCAAAATATTTAAGTCCTAAGTGGGGTTTAAGTATGGCAAGTTAAGGATGGGAAATGCTCACAGCTTTGCCAAAAAGGGGTCAATGGTGGCAGCTAGGCATGGCGAGTGTGAAAGCCACACTATTCTGGGTACTGAGCACAACAGAAAGTGAAAAAGTTAAGCTATGAGGGTTAATAATTTATTCAAGAACTTTGGCTGGGGTAGAGCACATGTTTAATGTTCTTACCGAAACAAAAACAAAAATAAAAGAACACAAGGAAAACTTTGAGAGGTGTTGGATGTTTGTTCCTCTGACTGTGGTGATGGTATCATGAGTATTTGCATTATTCTAAATTCATCCAACAGTACATGTGAAATGTGTGCAGTTCTTGGTATAGCAATTATATCTCAACAAAGCTGTTAAAAAAATTAAAAAATAGGGGTGCCTAAGTTGCTCAGTTGGTTAAGCGTCTACCTTGGGCTAAGGTCCTGATCCCAGTAGCCTGGGATCAAGCTCCAGGTCTGGCTCCCTGCTCAGCGGGGAGTCTGCTTCTTCCTCGGTCCCTCCCCCCAACTCATGCTCTCTCTCTCTCGCTCTTTCTCTCTCTCTCTCTCTCAAGATAATAAAAAAACCCTTAAAAATTTTTAAAAAGTAAGACCTGGGCACGGGAGGGGGAAGAAGTTTCACTGGGAAGAAAATAATAAGTTAAAACAAAAACAAAGTTTTTTTTTTTTTTTTTAAAGAGTTTATTTATTTATTTTACAGAGAGAGAGATCACAAGTAGGCAGAGAAGCAGGCAGAGAGAGGGGGAAGCAGGCTCCCTGCTGAGCAGAGAGCCAGACACGGGGCTCGATCCCAGGACCCTGAGATCATGACCTGAGCTGAAGGCAGAGGCTTAAACCACTGAGCCACCCAGGCGCCCCATAAAACAAAAACAAAGTTTTAAAAAGGTTCATAGCTTAGCCTTTAAAAATCATCATCAAAGTTCGAAATGTTGTCCTTAATAACATATCCCTCTGTACCTAAATCAGAGATAGAAATAATCCTAGAAATGCCATGATTCTGAACCAATTACATACATTCTCAGGTTTCTGGATTTTATAAAGGGGTTCATAGCCTTCAAAAGGGTCAAGATTTTAGGAAGTGTTTTATATTACTTACAACTTGAGAAATCTTATTATTGAGGAGGGAAACACACCATTTAAAAATATTATATAGATTTGTGCTTGTGTTTTACTTAATTTTACATGTGGGGACCAAACTGTTGCTTCACGGTGCCTGAGTGGCTCAGTGGGTTAAGCGTCTGCCTTTGGCTCAGGTCATGATCTCAGGGTCCTCGCACCGTCCTGAGTCTGGTTCCTTGCTCTGTGGAGAACCTGCTTCCTCTTCTCCCTCTGCCTCTCGTCATCCATCTCACTCTCTCTCTCTCTCTCTCTCTTACTTGCTCTCACACTCTGTATCTCAAATAAACAATTAGTCTTTAAAGAAAATCATTGCTTTGTCCTAAAAAGTAAATACAATGGGCTGGAGACCTAGTGATCAGAGTTCACGAGGTTGTCCACTTACACATAGTACCCAGCCAACTGGTGGCTCTCCTTGGGTAGATTGGATGATCACACAAAATGCTTTGGTTTTAAGAATGTTTGGCAGGGGGCACCTGGGTGGCTCAGTGGGTTAAAGCCTCTGCTTTCGGCTCAGGTCATGATCCCAGGGTCCTGGGATAGAGCCCCACATCGGGCTCTCTGCTCAGCAGGGAGCCTGCTTCCCTTCCTCTCTCTCTCTGCCTGCCTCTCTGCCTACTTGTGATCTCTGTCTGTCAAATAAATAAATAAAATCCTTTAAAAAAAAAAAAAGAATGTTTGGCAGATCTTCATGTCCTTCCCAAGAATTCAAGAGGACATGGAAGTTGCATTCATAATTATTTCCCTTGAGTTTATCATTTTTCTCCCTGTATGTCACCTTACAATGTAAATTTTCCTGAAAGTGGTCTCATTTAACAGTTCGGGTGGAGGGCACCGGTGTGGCTCAGTTCGTTAAGTGCCCCCACTCTTAATTTTGACTCAGGTCGTGATCTCAGGGCTGTGGGATCAAGCCCCGCAGTGGGCTCTGAGCTGGACTTGAAGCCTGCTTAAGAATCTCTCTCTCCCTCTGCCTCTCCCCCGACCCCTCTTGTGCATACACTGTCTCTCTCACACTCTCTAAAAAAACAACAACAATAAATACCCCTCAAAAATTTAAATAAAGCAAAACAAAAGAAAAAAAAATAATGGGAATTAGTTGATGAAATCCCTTTCTTGCATGACTCTCTACACTTAGAGCGGTATGGAGACCCCTTAGACGGAAAGTTGAGGATAGAGAGTTGAGCTGGGTCTGCAGCGTGGGGACCACTGTGATCCTCCATTAAATTTCCAAGCTCCCAAGACTAATTATGCCAACAAATATAAACATTCTGGAGTAAGAGAAGAAAGAAAACAAGCATTCCACATTGATTTTGATGCAGGTGCATTTATGTACATTTTGAGAGGGAACCTTAACCACGTCTAGGAATGGGGAGCTTAAGACAAACTCCCTGAGTTTTTGTTTCTGGTTTTCAACATCCATATAATCCTTACTACTTACAATGAACTTTTATGTAGTTTCAATCCTCACAACCACTCTGTGAGGTAGGCACTTTTCAGTTATTAATTCTAATGAGGCATTTTCCCCATAAACACTGAAGGATGCCAAGAAAACTTTGCCTTTAGATCTAGTTTCCATGTATTGAAAGAATAAATACAAGTTTTTTTTTTTAAACTGTTTTTTCTAACTTTAGTTTCAGAAATTACATTAAACATTTCTTTTTTTTTTTCACAGTCTGTCTTTTACTGAGAAGATAAAAAATATCTGAAAGGCGCCTTTGGATTCTTTTGAGATTCGCTCTAAGCTTCTGACTAAGAAGTGTTTCTTTGTTTTGCTCACATTGTTTCAGGAGCAAGTGGGTGCTGACTCTCCGCTGTAGGTATTCTCAAAATGAGTGCTGGGGTCTTGCCTTTGGAACCAAACACATGATTTAAGTTTGAAGAACTTGGAGTCGTCAGGCTGAGTTCACTTGTAGGTGTGGTAGGGCGGTTCTTCGATGTTACATTTACCACAGGGTTTAACTGTTCTATTGTATCTTTTACAGGACATCCATTTTTTTGGATTTTTTTTTTGTACTTTTTTACAATTTTCCCTTCTTTAAAACACAGTGTATATTGGGTGTCAGTTTGGGCTTCAGTTTCAGGAGCAATCCAGAGTCAGCAACTTGGAAACAGTGTGGACACTTTTGTTCAGCAATGCTCTTACCATCATGTGATGATTGGTAGGTCCGGGGAGGTAGTGGGCTGGCCTGGGCTGTTATCTTATAGTTTCAGGGAGGCAGCCACTAGGTAAAGCTTCTGCCTTTGTTGTTGTTGTTGTTGTTTTTAAGATTTTATTCATTTATTTGAGAAAGAGAGAGAGAGAGAAGGAACAGGGGGGAGGAACAGAGGGAGAGGGAGAAGCAGACTCCCCACCCAGCAGGGAACCCCACGTGGGACTCGATCCCTGGACCCTGAGATCACTTAATGGACTGAGCCACTCAGACGCCCCAAGCTTCTGCCTCTTTAGCTCCCTTTCCATGCAGCTCAGACCTGGTGAGATAGGGAGAATCCTCCAGAAGGGGACTTTCCAGGATGTTCCTTATTTGTGAAATAGTATTGCTGTGGTTTCTTAAGGTTCTTGTGCCTCAAATGCCTTATCTGTAAAATGAGGGTAATAATAGTACCCACCTCACATGGCTGTTGTGAAAATTAATTGACACAAAGATTTATAACTGTGCCTAGGCGAACAATAACATCCTAATAACTCATAGCTAATGTTGTTATAATCACATTTAATCTCAAGGAGTTCTGTATTCTTATCCACATGTTGGCAGAAGAAGAGACCACAGAAGCATTCAAGTCCCTGGCCTTTATTCAGCCGTGGGCTGAAGCAACAGAGCCAACACCTAATCAATTATCAACCATATTTTGCTAGAGCACCCTGCCCCACACGTGATTAATGTACTCTTGGCTTCTCCTGCCTCATTTTGTGTCCCTGATTTATGTCTTTGCATTTTATTGTGAGTAATATGTTTACAGAAAGTTAGAAAATTATATCATGAGGGAAAAAAAAAAAAAAAAAGAGAGAGAGAGACCAGAAGTGAGAAGGGCAGGTGTATATGAGTTACAGCAAGATTTTTTGTGTCAGTTTAGCTCAGTACTTCCAGTATATTCTGCCATCCATCCACAGTGAAATCTCTCTTGGCTAAAGGCAGAAATCCAAATGACTTCCAATTCATTCCAATTTTCAAATAGAAGATTTTACTGGACTCATGTAAACACAGACTATGTTGTTACATACATAAACAAATAAAAAAAGACACGGCCCAGATTTAAAACAAACATACTTCTTAGGGAAAATGAAATTAAATAAAATGATCACCAAACGTTCTTGTACACTGAAATTTAAATTGCATGGTGAACTTGGACTACCAATATTTTTCATGCTGTTGCATTGCAAAATGATAGCACCTTCCATTCACTAGAGATAGAAAATGACTATGAACCTCTTGAAAGTTAAAGGCAGGTGCAAAGCTGTTGGTGCCAGCCTGGGATATAAACTTTATATGTCCATGAAGACGGTCCACAAACCCTGACTGTGACACAGTGTTGTTAGGATAACTTAAGAAATCTTAAGTTCGGGGCAAAGGATTTATTTTTTTGTGCTCCCAATGCTTACGGTGTTTTTAGCTGAGCACAGCCAAGAGAAGAAACGACAAAGTAATTAAGATGACGTCTAAAACCCAGATTAGTTCAGCTTGCTTCTTAGAATAGTTAATATTAACTGACTTTTACATTTAGATTCACTTAACTTGGCATATGCCATGAAAACTAAATCACATAAGCTTTTCTCCACTGATACTTTTTCTACAACTGGGAAAAAATGTCCTAGCTTAAGAAATACTTTAATTTTGAGATGTTACAAAGAGTTAGACTACCAAAACAAAACAAAACAAAACAAAACAAAAAAAAAACAACCTTATGAACAATAACCAAACATTGTGGTTGTCTTGAAAAGTAGTTTCAAGAAATAATCAATTATTTTAACAAGTAAATAAAATGAGTAGCATAATTACACCTCCACACATTTCCCCTAAAATGAGTGGGCAGTGACTATTTTTAAAGATATTTTCATTGATTTTGTTATACTATTGGACAGTTTGGGAAATGTTAGAAGATACTGTTTCTAGCATTCAAATGCAACTTAGCACGCTAGATCTACTTCAGGAGCCCCAGATTCCTTGTGGCTCAGTTCAAAGACATATAGATGATAACTTATGAAACCCCAGAAATTCATGGAGACAATTTCATACTACCACTACAGACCCAATTAAATGGGATCAAATATTTTTTAATTGTATGGATTGCAATGGACAGGATTTGACAGAGGACTTCTCCTCCTACCTCTCGTACACTATTTTGATGATTTGTCCCGAAAAATCAAAAGTAGAAAAGAACTTCCTCTTACAGTGATTATGTAGCATAGCACATAATCCTAGAAAAGCATAGCCTATGTGGGGCAGGCTCAGAAAGACATAGAGTTCAAGAAAAAAACAAAAAAAACAAAACCGTTAAAAAGTCATTTTATACAAACTCCATCCTTGGTTTTCATGCTTGGAAATACATGCTATTCAATAGATAGTCCATGCCAACCTTTGTAAAAATCCAGTTTCTTTCCCTAAATATTTCTCTCACCTCCTCCTTTATATGTCCAAACTTTGAGTTCTGAAGTCATTGAGGACAAATTAGCTATATCATTCACAGGTGCCCATGATCTAAGTATTTTATAGTATCAGCAGTCTTCACTCAGTTATTACAACATCCCCATTTTCTGCAGATGGGTTAACTGAAAAATGTAATTTGCCCAGATTTATATAGCCAAGATACTCAAAATGTTTGATTTCAAAACTCATGCTTTAAAACCACTGTGTGTGTTTCCTCTCATTATTCAAAAAATCCCAATTCTATAATTTGAAAGAGAACCTATTTTGAAATACTTCTAATCATTAGCTCAAATTCACTGTCAAATGTGTTTGTTTACTCCTCTGTCTCTCTCTCTCTCTCTCACACACACACACATGCCCACACACTCTGGAATACAAATGCATACATACATATATATGTTTTTCCTTCATTATCTCAAGTTTTTATGTGTGCCTAATTTTAAAAATGGACTGTTTCCTTGCTTTAAAAAAAAATCTAGCTGATAATCATTCCATTTGAAATGGTAATTGTTAACTTTGTGTTCTCACTTCTGGAGTCACAAAACTATTTTTTTTTTTAAACCTCAGGTTTGCATTATTTTTCCATCTGTGCCAAACCTCTTCTGTGTAGGAGCCAGGGTAAAAAGAAGAATATTTAAGAGGAAGATAATAAATAGGAGAATAAGTGTTCATGTTTAATGCAGTCAATTCTTCAAATTTTCCATTATTATCTTATATGTTTTGTTAAAGAACAGTACAGAATAATTTATTATAAAATGTTCACTAAAACTTGACAATAAAAAGTGAAAAATCTGATTGCAAAATTCATTCTTTTTGACTAGTTGAAAAAGAAAACTTAAAAAAATTATTCAAAATATTTAAAAAACACTGTTTCAATGGTCTCAAGTGTTAGAAAAGAAATTATTCATAAAAGTTCGAGGGATTTAGTTCTTCTGTCATTTCCTTAAACCCTATGCAACAAATTAGTTTACTTTTGAACCAGGAAAGAATAAACAAATGAATTGTGTTTCAAGACACCCACTTAATATAAAAAAATTAATGTCAGAAAGTAGCACCCTAACAGAAAATTTGCTTGTAAATACAAGTATTTATACATTTCCAGACAGCCATTCATGGCCAACAACTCTAGAGTCAATCATTATTATATTAAAATATGGTCTTTATTTGTGGAAAGAAATATTTTAATATACTCTAACGGTGATATTGAGACCACTGTCTCAGTTCACTGGTATGTCCACCAACCACAAAGCTTCTCTGAAGCTTTGTCTAAAGTTTGTATTGGGATTTCACTATCTAGGCATAATTATTAAATTATTGACCAGGTGCTTGAACTCAGTCTCCAGCCCCCCTAGCTTTCTTAGAGGTCAGGCTGGCCTAAAGTTACAATGCTCTGATCACAGAGTCAATCCTTCTAGTGACCAACCCCCCTCCTGATAGCACCCCCAGGCACATACCATGTCATTTCACTAGTATAACAAAGAAACACCTATTATCAGAAAATTCCAAGAGTTTTTGAAGTTCTATATCAAGAACTGGGGATAAAGATTAGATATATTTTTATTATAGCACAAATGCCCATTATGTGTTTATTTTCTCTAGTATCATAACTGATATACAGCTTTTAATATTTTGTTCTGCCATATACACCTTAATATTCTTACTTTTTTGTGGTTGTTTTCGAGATTACTTTCCAAGGCAATATATTCTTTACATAAAATTCTTATACAATATTTTAGAGAGAAAGAGAGAGAGAGCGCGCGCGCAGCAGGGTGAGCACAAGAGTCACTATAATTAAATGAAAAGAAAAAAACGAGAAAAACAATTCATTCTAAGGGCACAAGAATACTTTTCTACTGGTAGCTTGAAATTAATTAATGAGAGTTAATATAGGTTAGGGCTGAGATTAGAATAGACCAAGATTCCAGGAACTTTAGTCTCAACTACTACCCAGCTCTAGAGATGAGAAACCTAAAGGACAGAGGTATGAGATGAAGCACTCAGGTGTGCCTATGGGGTTCCTGAAATCATGAACATTCTGCGAAACTCCATGTCAAACAGCCATGGGAAGCTTTTCAAAGCAGAAGAGGATGCCAGCATCCTCACAGAAACCAAGGGGGCCTTATGGGATAGTTTAACAACCAGAGAAGCAAAGTAACTGTGTTTAGCATAGAAGCCCACAGTCAGCCCTCTGCTGCCTGAGAAGAGCCAGAGTCCCAGACAGCCATAACTTGAAGCATTCAGTGATTGACAAGGGTGTCAGTGATCTCCATGTAGGAAATGCTTTACTGCCTGGTCTTTCCTGAAACCTACATCTCTTCATTTCAGCTTGTCACCAGAGTTGCAGTCTGACCTGATCCACATCTCCCTCAATCTCAACAGCCTTATACTTAGTCCTAACTTATCTACAAACTAGACCATTGGTCCACAACTTTGGCTACACTTTTGAATCAATAGGCAGAGCTTTAAAAATGTTCGTGCCCGAGTCTACCTCCAGGCTAAGTAGAATCCCAAGAATTAAAGCTTGTGTATTTGTGTGTGTATTTGTGCGTGCGTGTGTGTGTGTGTGTGTCTTCAAACTCTCTGGTGTTTTCATGTCTATCACTGCACTGATCTGACAGGATCAGCCTTGCTATGTAGTAGTTACAAAAGCAACATAAATCAATAGCAACATTATGTTTAGTTTGAATTCTGTGGCAAGGTATCAGACTAAATTTAACTCAACTGCTCAGTGCATGAATTTGAAATGAATGACCAGAAACCATTTTTTGAAAGGTAGTAGATAATCTCCCAGAGCAAGATAGTAAATTTTTGTCCCTTCAAGTTAGGGAAAGCTACAGAGTATCATTCATATCCGGCCCATAATATCTTTTGTGAAAGATACTAGCACCGCATAGGATCAGAGGTCCCTACGTTGCAGAAATTGGTACAAGATCAATTAGGAAGGAAAAAAAAAACCCAGAGCAATAGAATTATAGTTGTTGAAGTCAGAAAGCGTTTACACTGTAATGACTGATTTTTAACAAGGAAGACTAAGAATGTTTTCCAATTAGTGTATCACTTCTAATATGGATACGCTGACTAAGCCAATTAGGTATGGATCAAAGAAGAATGCAACCTGATAGAAGTGATTCAGACTGATTCATTACTCTTTCACTCTTTGAAAGATTTTTATTAGTGCCCATCATTCTGGAATGATACCGTCTACCGTTCTAGGCACTGAGGATAGAGTGACTGAGATACAGGACATAGTCCCTGGCCTTCTGGAATCTACATTTGTCTACAGGAGTCAGATGAGAAACAAAGAATACAAAATACAATGTTAGGTAGTAATAAATGCTATGAAGATCACTAAAGCAGAATAAGGGGATAAAGGATGATGGAGGGAGATGGTGATTTAGAACAGGTTGCTAATGAGGATTTATCAAAACGGGTGAAGTTTGCCAGAGATCTGAATGAAAGAGTAAGGCATACAAATATCTAACAGAAAGGCATGTGAGGCAGAAAGAACAGAAGGCTCAATGGCCTCAAGGAGGAAACGAGCTTAGAATTTTAAGAGCCACGGAAGTTTATGCCTAAAATAGAGGGAGCGAGGTAGAAAACAATAGAAGACACAGTTTAAGAGACTGCTAAGGGCCAGGTCATGCAAGACCTACTAGACCAAAGTAAACCTGGAAAAAGAAGAAATGAAAATAGAGCTAAGCCCTTGTTTATAATTACCCCAAACTGGTTGACTCTAACAGTAGTTTTACACAATTTTAGTAACTATTATCCATAAATAAGTGGTACATTGTCAAACAGATTAGGAAATTATTGATTAAAAAACATTAAGTATGTTTCTTTGCTGTAATACCTCTAAGGGTATTTCATAATCTGACTTGGGTTCATTCTAAGACAGAGTCTTTCATCTGAGTTTTTTAAAAATTTATTATCCTTGATAATCTTTTTTTTTTTTTCATAGATTATCTCCCGAGACTAGAGTTTGTTTGGCCAAACACCATAAAAAGATCTGTATGGAAAGAGATGAGCAGCTGACACAAAACTCAGATCTGTAGTTTCATCCAAATGTTGTTACTTGTCAAAGGAATGTACAGAGACAGGAGCATTTAAGAAATAAATTAGAGTACCTGGCAAGAAGTTTTGTTAAGGAGATTTGCCCTTTAGAAGGACTGACTAACCAAGTAAAAAAATTCAACAAAAATTCTGTTCTTCCAACATTTCTTCTGCCCTGTTCCTCTTCTCCTGTGCTTTCAACTGCATACTATTTTTGGTTGTTTGCTTCTCCTACGGGGCATAGGTTTCCCCTGAGCCAAAGCTGGGGAGATGTCATACTTGCTTTTATATTCTTCTCCCATCTACTTAAACCTGAGCTTGTAATTAAGATGATTTTTTTTAAATTAAAGTGCTCTTATTTTATTACAAGTGTTGGGTTAAGTTCTCCACAACCCATCTTTGCTTTGGGTTTTCCATGTTCCACAAAATATTTCATTTGGGATTTAAGGGAAGATACCTGACTCCTCACTAAAGATACTGGTACCTAAAATTGGGAAGATAATAAGCAGCATCCACTTGTTTACAAAATCTGCATTTCAGCTTTTCTACCTTTGAGAGAGACCATTCCACACTATGCAGGAGTGATATTTTTGTTATCAGTGGACTCTTCAGGGGGCCAGATCTATCAATATCAAGCCCCAAGCACTGCAAATCCCATTCACAGTGACCAGATTTGCAGGGACAGAATCTGCTTTCCTGGCCCATCGGAGTATACAGGGCATTCCAGTGTCCTATCTCCTCAATGAAAATGCACATCCACTCCGAGTACTGAATGCTATGCCCTCTCCATCCCCATCTTTCTCCTCCTTCATGGTGCATTTCCTGTCGCACTGCCTCTCTAGAACCTGGTCCAAGACTTCACCTTCCCTGACCGGCCAATGACACTCATTTCCTCTAATACAATCTGTGACACTTGATTATATCCTGTGTTGTATCTTTCTCCAAACATTTCATGGATCATGTCATTCTAAAATTACTAAAGTCCCTAAGGGGGAAAGCATGTCACTCTTACTTTGCATTCTCCCGCTGCCTTGTACGTTGTCAGGCATATAGTAAGCATGTGACAAATACTGAGCTGAAGTAAGTTTAAAATTTCTGTATTGAAGAAAGAGAAAAAGAAAGAGTGGGAGAGAGACTTTGGTGATAGGTATGAATGGCATTAAGTCTAACGGGAGAAGAATCTGTTGACTATCATAGGTCCGAACTGAGGCTGAAATTCCTATAAAATCTACCCCCCACCCCGGATTTCTGCCCTCCAGGGTTATCTGCCCGCCCTTCTGTGTCCCAGACACCAAGGCACGTTCCTGAGGCTGCTTTGGGTCTCTTCCTCGTGTCTTCTCTACATCCGTGCGAGGGTTCCACTGTCTCACGGAAGGGCTGCTGCAGATCAACCCCTCCGCGGGTCCCCCGCGTCGCGGTGCCCAGTGAAAGAAGGCAGCACCGCACGGGGCAGCGGCCGCGATTTCAGGAAGCATCCGTGCATTGCCAGGGAATTAGCAGCCATCCAGAAGCACTTCGTGGGTGAGTGCGTTCCACTGTCGGATGTTAAGGGCAACTCAGAAATGGCCCGATGGAACTGCTCGCAATGACAAATGTGACATCTGCCGCGGAGCCCACCACGCAGCTGTCCGCGTCGTGTCGGTCGGGGCTGTGGCTGGCGTCCCGTTCCGCCGGGCTCCGGAACAACACGCGGTCTTGGTCTGGCTTACGGCTTCGTGTTTCCATCAGCGAATGAGCAGACAGTGCGTCCCTGTGATAACAGAAGCTGATGACAGCTTTTGTCACCCTTCTGCCAGGGAACATATGCTGGTGTGATGGAGAATTTGCGTATTATAAATTGCTACATGACCTCCGGCTTCTGCAGGTTTATGGTTGTTCCCAGCAAGATATTCACTGCAAAATGGTTCAAAATTGCCTGCTGAGGATTCCGAATACACCGTTCCTGTCCAGCGTGCCTTCCTGGACGGCTGCGGAAACGACCAGCCTATTTCACGGCCCCAAACATTGAATCACTTGAGTAAAAAGGCTTATTCAACACTCGCTCAGTTTTGTCAGTGACCTTTCCTTGCTTGTAAGAAGAAAATGAAGCTAGATCTATTGTGTAGCTGGCTTCAATTTACTGGCCAGAACATTACTAGTTATGTTTGGACTAATAATATCATCAAGCCCTTTCAGAATTTCAGGGGGGAATAAACAAAAGACAACCAGACAACAACAAAACCATCTATTCGATGCTGCCAGATCCTAGGGCTGCTGCTTTTTACTGGAAAGCGGAAACATTTGGCTGCCTGGAACTAGATTACATTCATATTCATTAAAGAGAGTTAAATGGATATTTCTGGCCAGGAATTTGGATATGATTAATTTTAAATTGAATCACAATGAGAAGATGGCCATTTAAAATGAATTTCCAAAATACTCTTTTGTTATGCTATTTTAAAGAAAACTCCAAGCAAACCCTCACATTCAAAAATAAGGTATACATTTAAATATAGTTTCCCCCTGAAGATAGTGTCAGCAAGCCAATTCCTTGAAATCCATAACATATGGTGTCTTGGAGAAGCTGTATTAGGCAGAGTGTAAAAGTAATTTATGATTTTCATTAAAGAAACATGAAATTTACTTATTTGACACTAATACCCACATCCAGGAAATTTCAAACCCCGGGAATAAATGATCATTGTTCCACAAAGCCTGGGCTATTGTCAACCCTACTCCACTCTGTCATTCCCATTATTTCTGTCCTTAGTAGACGTCTGGGGTGCCACCAGGCTCTGCCTGCAGAGTCTGGGGTGAATGTCTGGGCACAGTCCCAGGGAGCCTTGTACGTCTATACTTACCTCCTCATGCAGAATTCTCTCTCTCTCTCTCTGTCACTCTTTCTCTTTCTTTTCCTTTCCTCTCTCCCTTTCTATGTTTTCCTTTATATATATATGTTTATTTGCACACATTTATTTACACAGTTGGGTTCCTTTTACATACAACACTGGGCAGTTTATTTCATTGACTCCTAATAATGTACGAAGGTTATCTTACTACTTCTGTAAACACTGTGTTATTTCATTCAGTTTATCTGCAGGATGCAGGGTAGAGCTCCATTGAATGGATATACATAATTTATTTTTTTAAAGATATAGAATAAACATGTTTCCATTTTAAAAATAATGCATGCACATGGTAAAAGGATATTGGGCTGCACAAAAGAGAGCAAAAGGGAAAGCAATAATCTGCATTTACTGCCAGCTGTCTTCTTCAGAGACCACACTGTTAACGACTCCTAGATTTTATGGTTGTTTCAGCTATAAGAAAAACAATTGTATCTTGTCATCTAAGCCCTAATTTGTCAAATTTATATCGTATCTCTTTATTGTCAAACCTCCCCCCACCACCGTGATGATGAGGAATTTAACAAATGTACAATACTTCCCACTCCTCTGCCTTTGGATTTGGATACTATTATTATTAACATCATCATCATCATTATTTTTTCATCATCACCATCATCACTGTTATCATTAGTGGTATTACTTATAAACCTGGTGCTTGTTTTGATATTTTTAAATAAGCCACTTAAATCACTACTGCTTGATTTATCAAGCTCATCCAGTTTATTTTATGCTAAGATGATACTAGCTCTCATTACAGATAAACCTCAAGTCTCAGAGGCTTAATACAATAAAAATCCATTCCTCACTCCCATTGCTGTTCATCTTTGTACTGGTCAGCTCTCCCGGAGGACTTTTTTCTCCTTGAAGCTTTTATGCTATTTTCTTTCATATAAGAGTATTAAAAGTTTATGACAATTTCTCCAAGAGTCATTTTTGTCCCTTGACAGGATTTTGCAGTGAACACGTATGTCTTCAGCTTCAGAAAATTGGGGATATAATTTTTAATTATTCTTTTCTCTCATTGTTGCTATTTTCTCTTTGACAACTTGTTATATTTCCACAACTCTTAATATTTCTACATTTTCCAGTTTTTGGTGTCCTTATTTTTTCTAGGATTGATCTTATCACATTTCCTTTTTAAAATTCAGCCTTTAAATTCAGAATTTCTTCTATAATTTCAGAATCATATTTCAAATTTTTAAGGAATCATTTTTCTCTGATCTTGGTGTATATTTCCATTGCTGTATGAAATGTGTTTTTCAGTCTCTAGATTATATGCTTAGAAAAATTGCTTCTGAATCTCTAATTGGCCTATTTCTTCTATACCCAACTGTTCCAGTGGTTTCTTGTGACTATCTTTCATAGAATTGATTTTCTCGAGTATCTGTTGATTTTCATAGTTGTCCGTGCACATTATGAATGAAAGCGGTTGATGAGTGTCATGTGGCTTATGTTGCTTCATCTAGTGTTGAGAACTCTTAGTTCTCCAGAAGGCCTCTTATTTGAATGGGAAAATGACCAGAAACCCAGGAAAACTGAACACAGTGACAGAAAGATTTCCTCTAAAGTGTGGTGGAAAGGGGTATAGATTAGATTTCTCAGAAAGCAGGGTCTAAGATGTCAATAGGCATGAGAAAGTTTATTGGAGGTTGCTCTCAAAATCAACTCCTCTTGAAGAAGAAAAGAAAACAGAGAGGAGATGGCCGAAGAAGTTGGGCCATGAAGAAGTCAACACAAAAATTTAGCCACACCCATAAAGAGTTCAAAAACTAGACAAGCCCTCCATGGTCGCCCTGATTCAGTCAAACAAATTGAATGTTTATATCCTTGCATGTGCCAGTCATTGGAGGAGACAGGCTGCCGGAAGAAGGGTGACATGACTTCAGTGAGAAGCTTTGTTCAACCTAAGATGCTTCTCCAAACAGGTAAGCAACTGAAGGCTATTCTTGGGTAATGGTCCCAGCATTGGGGGAATGAGTCCTTCAATCCAAAAGGGACTGTGCCATAACATGGTATTCATCACAGGAGCATGCAGACAATCTGGGAACTTCCATATTGTAAAGTAAGGAGGACTTTGGTGTGCGGTAGAACTTTTATTTTTTTTACTTCTTTTTACTGGAAAACCAATGATCAGTTCTGACTCTGCTTATTTCTTGGGCCATGCTGTCTTTACTAATGGCCCCCTTCAGTATGTAGCCTACTTCCTTTAGAGAGAATGTCACAATATTCTTTTTGAGGTCAAAAGTAATAGCTATCAGCCATTCTATTTTTATAGAGAAGGGAGACAACTGCTTCAAAAACCACTTTATTAGATCATCCAATCGTCACCCCAGAGTACCTATTATTGTTCCTTTCATTGAGTTACTCCAGAGTGGGGAAAGGCCCATATTTTCTTCTGATGTCTTGAGTGATGGCTTCATCTTTCTTCAAACATCAATCCCATCTCATCTGCTGTTTTCCTGGAACTTTCCAAAAATGTAGTCCATTCCTAGCATACTCCCTTGGGCTTCTGCATTCTTGACTTCTTTCTTCTTAAATTTACATTTTCTTTCATTTCTTTTGTGAGCAGGAAACCTATGGATCAAGTTCTCATTGTGATTAATCACAAATGCCAAGCCAGCTCAGTAGAATGGAGTGAATATTGGTGAAGGTTTCAGGCAGGCATCTACCTAGTTCACCACTTGTGACCTATGTGACTTAAGGCCAATTATATACACTACCTGACACTCAGTTTCTTTTTAAAGTGGGAATAATAATATGTACTAAATCAGGTTAATATAAGGATATAAAAATGTTTAGCACAATGCCTGGACCATAACCTGCATGGAAGAGATGACTGTTCTCCCACAGCCTTTATGTCCCTCATGATGCCTATCAGTGTGTCTTGTATCCTCATGAAAAAGTAAAACTTCGAAACTTTAATAAAATCTAAAATCTATCAGAAGACCGGAGTGCAAAACATTTTCAGGATTTAGTGAGGCCTGGTATATTTTTAAAGTGACTGAACGATGTGACAGCTTCAGCAGTGCTGCATATAATATCACCACTGCTGACTACCACCTTGAGATTTCACAAAATGTCATATGTAATGGTGACAGCATTTTACCTTACAGCTTTCTTATTTAACAACTTTCCTTTTAATAATGTTTTATCTCTTATTCTCTATAAAATTGATTGATTAAAATAAAGATAAACTAGTTATTACCTAGAAGCAGGAGGTCAATCACAGAGTACTACAAGATATATTAAATTCAATTAGAGTTTCTCAGTTGTGATAGTTAAATGGCATGAAAGAAATATCAGAGGACATGGCCGTCTACTTGCGAGATATTTGACTTTGCTTTAAGCCCATCACTTTAACTTTTAGCCTCCTTGTCTTTGGGTCTCAAACCAGAATAATATGGTCTCCTGCATTAGCTTCCTTGGGCTACTATAAAAAAGTCCCACAAGTTGAGTGTCTTAAATAGCAGAAATTTATTCTCTCACAGCTCTGAAGCTACATGTCCAGCATCAAAGTGTTGGTGAGATTGGTTCCTTCTGGAGGCTCTGTGGGAGAATCAGTCCTATGCGTCTCTTCTCACTGGTGATGGCCAGCAGTACTTGACATTCCTTGGCTTGCAGAGGCATCACTCCAACCTCTGCTTTTGTCCTAATTTCCCTCATCTTAGACTGACACCAGATATTGGATTAGGGCCTGTCCCAATTCAGTGTGGCCTCGTCAGAACTTGATTACATCTGCCAAGACCATATTTCCACTTACGGTTGCATTCACAAGTACCAGGGGTTAGGACTTGAACATATCTTTTGGGGGAGCAAGTTTCAATGCATACTAAGTCCTAAACTTAAAAAAAAAAAAGTTATAGTGGCTGTTTTGCTTAAGATGCTTTGTGTCACGAAGCAGAAACCCAAACAAGTAAAAGATGAAATGTTTTGGGAAGGATTCTGGAACATCCTTCAATTGAGTTGGACACTACGAACAAAAGGAAATTGAGGACAGCAATGTTACTGAAAATTGGGGAATTCTTTTTCCCATCTTTTTGCTCAGCTACATACCACTGGTCCATTCTTCTCTCTAGTGGCAAGCAAGTTTTCTCTGTTTTCATGTTGTGTAACAGAAAAGGGCTACCCAACATCTTCCCAGGGCAGAAGAGAAAGGTCAGACAGAAAGGTACCATGAATCCCTCCATAGATAGAGTGAGCATGGGGAAGTAGGGATGGCCCTGGAAGCTCAGGGGAGTCTTGTCTACTGACTTCATTTTTCTCAGTGAGGAAGGATGTGGTCTTATCTTCTGAAAGAAAAGAGATTTTGATGGTATAAAAAAAAGTCAATATTCAAGTTTTGTAAAAGCTGTTCAGAAGATGAGAGTCAGTGATGAAGAGCCATGGGATTGAGGGTATTGTTAATACCCAGACTGAGGCTGGACACCACGTGTGTTTAACAGACTGATCTCCTCAGATGTTTGTCATTGGTAGTGGTGAAGAACTCCAGTGTGATGATTACTAGGTGAGTATATCAGACAATTACCAGATAAGCCCTGCATTCTTGCATAAGCAACCCAAGGGGACATTTTAAGTTCATTTAAAGTTGACCTTTTGAGAGTATCTTCATGGTAAAATGGCTCATCACAAAAGGGATACCACATAAAATCTTAGTCAAAATTTTTTTCTCATTTCTTTATAGTTATCTTTAATCCTTAGCTTCTAAGGAAAAACAACATTATTTTTTCATAAGTCAGGGCTTCTAAGTGGGTTTTGGGTTACTGTTTCTATAACAGGAACTCACACACAAAAAATACACTTTTCACTTCTAAATACATATTATGTGTGCTCATTTCATCACTGGACAAACTTAGATAAGAACCTTTTGCTCTTTTGTAAATCCAGCGACTTGTCAGAGTGAGCAGGAGGCGGCCCAAACTCTTGCCACACCAGTTCATTATTTTCTAACGAGATAACTAAAAATTATCTGGGGGAAAAAAAACAAAACAAAACAAAACAAAATACCCAAAATGTCGAAAAGCACTTTCTTGCCAAAACTTTGAGGGTTTTTTTTTTTTTTTCCCAATCTCTCCTTTGTTTATTTGTTTGCAATGGACAGTCTAGATAGAATATCACTTAAATATCAATTCAAAGAAAGCTGAAGCATAGTAAACTCCTTTCCTTATGACCTTGGCTTCTACATTTCCTTTTTTCTTATCTTTTCTATCTTCCCTTTAGATGAACTCTCCTTTTGATATTTTTCTAACCCCCCCATCCTGATAGCATCTTCCTCTCTCCAATCTTCCCTTTTTCATTCCCCAAACAGCCCTAGTCTAGGAAAGACCTTTCTAAAAGCTCTGTTATAGGGATGTAATTAAAATCTACCAGTATCTTCTTTCCTCTCAGTGGGTATTTGTGTGCTCTCAGACAGAGAAAACAGTGCCCTGTTCAATGTTCAACGTGGTTTCGTTGATAAAGGAGGGTTAGAGGAACAGTGTCTGTGTGATGAATAGTTTTCATTGTTTTTTTAATTAATGTTCCATAAAGCAGTGTTCTCCAGGCAGAATATTTGATTGCAAAAACAGGAGACTTGCATTCTTCTCTCAGTTTTACATTGATTTTCTGTTCTGCTTGAGGCCTTTGTAGTTATGAATGTAAAAAAGTCTTAAAGAATCTGATTTTATTTTATATAAATATTTTGGATATGCTTCTTGATTGTGGTCATTGGAGTGCCCATTTGCCTTTTCCATTGAAAGGCGTGTGCGTGTAGGCTTGTCATATAATTGTACATATTAAGCTTCCCAAGAAGTCATCAGCTTGTGGGTATTAAATGGGGCTGCAATAATGCCAACTACTGGATTTTATTCCTCTGAGATCATAATACAGGAGTCTCGGTGATTATTTCAATTAAGCATGGTCAGTTGTCATGTGACTGATCACATGATGTCTGATATATTTTTTTTCCTCCCCTTCCAACCCCTCTGTTGGGCATCAGACACCACCATTCTTTTCCTATGGCATTTACTATTGCCTGATTCATCCATGACCTTAGCTGCTTAAGCAGTAAAATAAGTATTCCTTGTGTTTGGAGGTGGTGGGGAAGAGCATCACAATTCTTCCCTGTGTTGCCCTGTCAGAGTGGTCCTGAGGAAGGATTGCTAGAGACCCAGTGTCACAGACAGTTTTCAGGGAACGGCTGATTTGTTTTTTGTTAATAGTACCTCCCCACCCATTAGATTTTAGTCTCAGACACTATGATGTTCTCAGAATCCTACACATTTCTACTTGCTAAGACTGTATCCCTTCAAGGTTTTCATGCCCTTAGGATGTGTTATCTCTTGGTGAGATCTGTCTAACCTAAGATGAAAGAGGCATTTCTGCAGTGACTATAATCTGTACAATGCCGATTCTGTATTGAGGGAAAATAGTAAAATAAACATAGATCTAAATATGTGCGGGGGGGAGGGGGTCTGTCCCAACATACGTTGCTTTTTAAACAGAAGTAACATTTTATTTGAAAAGTTGGTCTCAAATTTTTTGAAAAGTTAAAGAACAAGAATACACATATATCCTTTGCCCACATTCGCCTATTTTTAATATTTTTATCTATTTGTGTTTTCCATTTGTTTTTTTCTTTCTCTCTAAATCCATCATGTGTATTTCATAAGAAACAAGATATTCCCTTATAGAACCACAGGACAGCTATCACTTTGGGGAAATTTAGCATTGATATAATCTTTTAGTCTAACCTATCGTCTGCATTCTAATTTTTTCTTTTCTTTTTTTTTTAAGATTTTATTGACTTATTTGAGAGCCAAGAGAGTGAGCAAGAACATGAGAGGGGAGAGGGTCAGAGGGAGAAGCAGACTCCATGCTGAGGAGGGAACCAGACTCCATCCTGGGACTCTGGGATCATGACCTGAGACGAAGACAGTCGCTTAACCAACTGAGCCCCCCAGGTACCCTGTATTCTAATTTTTTTCAAATAACATGCGAATGTTCTTTATAATGTTTTTTTTTCCTTTAACACAGAATCTAGTCTAAGATCAGATATTATATGTGTCTTTTTATATTTATATTCAGTTTTTATGTCTCTTTATTCTACTTTAATCTAGAATATACCCACAGGATACTTTGTTATAACATTGGCTTTTTTAAAAAGGATATTTGGGGCTCCTGGGTGGCTCAGTGGGTTAAGCCTCTGCATTCGGCTCAGGTCATGATCCCGGGGTCTGGTATGAGCCCCTGCATCAGGCTCTCTGCTCAGCAGGGAGCCTGCTTCCCCCTCTCTCTCTCTCTGCCTGCTTGTGATCTCTCTCTGTCAAATAAATAAATAAATAAATAAATAAATAAATAAATAAAATCTTAAAAAAATAAAAATAAAAAAGGATATTCCTTTTGCATATGTCCAGTGTTTTCTGATAATTAGATTCAGGTTATGAACTGCTAGCCATATCACATCTGGGGTCACATGATATTTATCTGTCCTCCATTGGTGATGTTAATTTTGAGCATTCTGCCAAGATGTTAGCCAACTTCTCCACTATATAGTTATTATATTTTCTTATGCAACTGCTAAGTGATTCATGTATAGACATTTTACAACCATGCGAATATCCCACTTCTCATCAAAATATTACCCTCAAATTCATATTCATTGATGATTGTTGCCTGAACTAATTATTACTATGATGTCTACAAAGTGATGATTTTCCATTTATAATACCTACTACACATTTTACTTTTGGCATTCAACATTCTACTGTAAGCAAGGTAAGTGCTGGGTCTTAAGTTAATCTGTATTATCAGACCTGGATTTGTACACTCACAATACACACATACACACACAGAGCTGTATAAGAAACCATATCATATACATATATATGTATGCACACAAATACATACACATATATACATACATATACACATACATATAATATATACATATATAAAATAAACAATAAACCTTTATTTTTATATTTTTTCTAAGAGTTTTTTTGTTCTCATCTTGCTGGTTTGAAAATCTCAAAATGTTTCTTCCACCGGTTTAACCCTAATCTCATCAAAGATCCAATATTGAAATCTCCAGTATAATATTCTTAAACTATGATTTTTTTTTAAAATGCATTTGGAAAACATTTAGTGGTAACTATAAGTTGTTCATAGAGAAAATGAGAACTCAAACTCACTTGTCACCAGAATTAAAGAAAAAAGACAAAATGGATTTTCTCTCTGCTCTACATTCATAAGACAAATAAACATGACTAATATTTGGACAAGTTACATAAAAATACAGTTCCTGATTTGGTTAAAAAAAAAAAGCCGATACTCCTTTTTTCATTAATTATTACCTAATTTACACTGGGTTTATATGAACTGATTTAAACACTGATTTTAACATTAGATATGGCCCAGGAAAGGATAAAAAAATACATTAATTTAAAAGAAGCATTTTAAGCACTCGGAAATAGGCTAACAATAGACTAACCCCTTTACTTTTGGTTGATGACTATAGATTTGCCCTTCTGTCTTACCTTGTTCTTTCTGTTCCTTAAGTCATTAAAGTAAAATAAAGAAGAGGGCACTTAGTTCCACTTAATTCTATTGAATGTTCTGTTGTTTGACAGCTAGATGTCTCACAGGCTATAAAGCATTAGGTTCTTCCTGCTCCTCTCTTGTCTGGAACAATCCTCACAGTCTCCTGCCTATGCATCTGAGCGGTA
Organism: Martes martes; assembly: GCF_963455335.1. NCBI lineage: Eukaryota > Metazoa > Chordata > Mammalia > Carnivora > Mustelidae > Martes > Martes martes. The sequence goes on along the minus strand of NC_137889.1, from coordinate 25,214,960 downwards.
TGAAAAGCACTGACAAGGAGAAGCGTAAAGAAAGTAAAATCTTTTCTCAGAACATAATACTTTAACGTATTAACCTGAAAGTGCATGATAGCATAACTATTTTAAGGCCAAAGAGAAAGAACACGGCAAAAGAGTTATTATTTTTAAGCCTGTTTAGCTAGATATCTTAGCTGAATCTTTGAGACTTAACACACAAATGCGCAGAAGTTCATACTCATACGAGCCTCTGTTTTAACAGAAGATAAGCAATTTCTCCTTAAGCAAGAACAGGGAGTTGAGTTCATTAACTTAACTACGCGCCGTGGGAACTGGAGAGCCAGGCCAAAAAGAGGAATGGCTGGTGCCAGTTCCATGAACTAATTACTGCTCTTACTTTCCTGGCTCCAGAGAGTAGTAAGGAGGCCTTAGGGCTGCAGAATCCCATGCCAATAGCAGGATAGAAGCTGGAAGAAGCAGCGAGCCTGGAAGCAAGTTGGGGGGCAGGGTTAAAGTTGTCATGGATGGGAAAGCTGAAAGGATGGCACATTCTCTAAATACCTTTGCTTTCACATTCCTAAAGCTGACTCCTCCCTCAGAACTCATCAGCAAACTGTGATAGAGTAGGCCGGCAGTTAGATTTGAGCAGGGAACAAATGCCTTCTGACTGATTAAAAAAAAGGGGGGTGGGGTTTAGAAACCAAATTCCAAACAGCTGGGAAAGACCCGAGGGGGATAGCCATGTATCCTCTCCTATGACCACTGACCCACAGTAACTTATAGCCTCATTATAATACATTTATTGTTTTGACACCATGGCTCCGTGGAGGGAGGCTGCCGTGACAAGTCCAACAAGGATCACAAAGGGCCAAAAACTTTCCCTCTTGACTGGTAGGAGGAATCCCTTAGATGATTGGAAGCAACCTTAGTCAGAGACCACCCAAGCTATGATCCATAACCTACGCAAACATGACCAAAAAAGACATCCCTGACCCCAGTGCAGTTGCCACCTCCTGGCCTGCCGCTCTCCCACCTGGAGAGGGTTCCCTTGCTTTGAGCACTATTAAACACTTGCTTGCTTAAGAGTTTGGCTCTGAATTGTTTCTTGGTCAAACTGAAGAACTAAGGCCGTTACCAACTGTGGTCCAGAATTTGCATTTCAGAGTGTTGGGAAGACACAAAAGCACTAAGTGAGTCCTCCTAACACAATGTATTGCACTGTTCCACCAAGACTCAGTCTCCCGTTTCTAGGCGACTTGCTTCCTCCTCACAGATGTCGACAAAAGCAAAACAAGTTCACTCCCAGCTCATTGTGCTTGAGTTCTGACTGAAATGTGGCCTCGTTAGATTAAACAAGGAGGCCATGAGGCTGATGTGTCTCTAATGCCTGGATGACCTGCATAAGCAAACCAGAACCAAAGCCTGTAAATGCCTCAAGCTTTGAAATCAAAACACCAAGGACTGTCAATCACAAACAGCCCACTAGGCTTTAAGCTGTAGCCAATCAATTAATTTCCTTGCTTTGTTTCTGCCTTTTCCTTATAAAAGTCTCCCCTTAGCTCCTGTTTTTGGAGCATTCCTAATCATTTCTGGTTTGGCATTGCTTGATTTAAATAAGATCTTAAAATGTTTAGTACATCTCAGTTTATCTTTTAATAGCCTTAAGATTTTTGAAACATTGATATGAAAGATAAAACAAAATGCAGAGTCCTGTCTCACAAGAAGCAAAGGTTTAAATAGAATTTTGAAGATTGCCTTTCAGGGAGGGAAGCATCACTCTGATCAAATCTTCATTTATGTAAATATAGTTATTCCATCTTATCTCTGAGGGATACATTCCCAGACCCCCATGGGTGCCTCAAACCACAGATAGTACTGAACTCTGAATAGACTGGTTTTTTCCTATACATACATATATACCTATGAGAAAGTTTAATTTGTAGATGAGGCACAGTAAGAGATTCACAGCAGTAACTAATAATAAAATAGAATAATTATAACAATATACTGTAATAAAAGTTACGTGAATGTGGTCTCTGCCTCTCAAAATATTGTAGTATATTGTATTGTACTCACCCCTCCTCCTGTGATGCCATGAGACAGTAAGATCTCTGGTGACCAGAAGTGAGGGGAATGACTCTGGAGTTGTGACGAACGTTACTTAGTCTGTAAGTGACCTAATGACGCTGTGTCAGAAGGAGGAGCAACTGCTTGATCTGTGACTGACTGCAGGTAACTGAAACCAAAGACAGCAAAATCACGGATAAGAGGGGACTATTGTAGACCTTAAAGATCACAACAAGAAGGGCATCTCTGAGGGGCACCTGAGTGGCTCAGGTCATGATCTCAGGGTCCTGGAATCAAGCCCCGCATCCGGCTTTCTGCTCAGCAGGGAGCCTGCTTCCCCCTCCCCCCTTCTGCTTGCCTCTCTGCCCACCTGTGATCTCTGTCTGTCAAATAAATAAATAAAATCTTAAAAAAAAAAAAAAAAGTAAGAAGGGCATCTCTGAAATGCTCTGCTCCAAGAAGAAATAGCTCTAATAATGGAAAATGGTATCTGTGTATCATGTTGAACTACTTTTTATCTTGTTCCCTGGAGAGTGTTTTTTATTTTCTTCTAAGTGAGGATTGAAATTGTTCTGGGTCTAAAAACTGTTGCTTGGAGTTTTTTTGTTTTGTTTTGTTTTGAGGAGCTCTGCTTTTTATGTGTTTTCAGTTGGCTATAAGAGACTCAGAGCCAATCAAGCCCCACATCCCACATCGGGCTCTCTGCTCAGCAGGGAGCCTGCCTCCCCCACCTCTCTCTGCCTGCCTCTCTGCCTACTTGTGATCTCTGTCTGTCAAATAAATAAATAAAATCTTAAATCTTAAAAAAAAAAAAAGACTCAGAGCCAAAGATCTGAAGACGAAGTCTCTCTTTTCATGGGCAACAGTGAGATGCTTGTAAGAGGAGCTGGGCCAGGCCCTATTGAGGAAGGAAGCACGGATCCACAGAGGGCAGCATCCTGGCCACTGGGGTTAGTTCCCGTGGTGCCCACAACACTGTCCTCATAGGCCACTCCTTGTAGAAACATCCCTGCATTCGCTTCTGTTGAACAGCTTCATGAGAAGTGGACAGCAAACAAAAAAAGCCAGAGCAGGAGCGCGACACAGGGGACTCTGCTCAGAACAGAGTCCTGCCGAAGGCTCCAGCGACGGCGGCTGGGGGCCTGCTGGTGGGTAGCATCCTATGAGCATTAATATGAGTGTGACTTTATTTTGCCACATGGATGAAGGCAGAGTTCCCACTTCCTTGTTCATTTGGGTAAATACTTGGAAGGTTTCTTTTCAATATGAATATCCTATCAGGGTGAGGCCCAGAGTTCAACAGTTTATTTTAAAGATTTATTTATTTATTTGACAGACAAGAGATCACAAGTAGGCAGAGAGGCAGGCAGGGGCGGGGGGGGGGGGGGAGCATGCTCCCTGCTGAGCAGAGAGCCCGATGCGGGGCTCCATCCCAGGACCCTGAGATCATGACCTGAGCCGAAGGCAGACGCTTTAATCCACTGAGCCACCCAGGTGCCCCAACAGTTTATTTTAAAACATGACATTCTGCCAACATTAGCCATGCAACTATTGTTCTGAAGTGACTTAACAGTTTAGAAGAGCTATAACCTAACCAAACTCCCGACGAAGGACATAAATAACAAATGACACAGGAAGTTAAGGAACTTAGGGGAACAAGCTGGAAAATGAAAGAGAATGGAAATCAGGGCACTCTGGTGGGCACTTCTGTGTCACCGTAGAAGGTCATTGTGACAAATGGGATGTCTGGAAGGGGGCGGGCAGAGGATGAGTACAGAACCTACAGTAAGTATAAATTTCCTTTATAACATTTGGTCTCTGGTTGGTCTGGAATTTATATTCACCACTAGTCTTTGAGAAAAGCTCACAAATTTTACCTAAAAACAAAAGTCCAATAAAAAGATAAGAAGTTTCCAATTCGTGGCAAAGCTTGTAGTATTCCAACGTTAAAACCCAGCCCCTTGTCAAAGGCCTCCAGAGAGATGGTTCAGCTAAGGAAGGGCAGGGTGCAAACTGATGCTGATGGCAGTTGAGAAGATGTTGATAGGTTGCTGGAAAGAGATCGTCTTGCCTTGACAAACCCCTGCCAGCCATAATTTAAAGGGACAGAAGTCATTAGTTTGCAGCGTTATTCTCTTTGTACCAATAAAACTTGTATTTGCCTTTCTTTGCAAGCCTCTTTGCTCTGTAACTCAGTGTCAGCCAGTGAGTGAGACCTGTCTTAGTAACAGTGACAACCACAAATTTCAGCAGCATAAATGTTACACACACGCATCTGGTCTTCTGAAGGTGAATTGAGTTGAATTGTTTTCCAAGCTACATCTTTATTATCAGTTAAATACTGATGATCTTATATAGTCCAAAAGTTTGTAACATTTTATTTTCTAATAAGGGCAATCATACATTTAAGTCAAAAAGGAAATTGAAGCTATAGCCTCTTGTTTAACTGAATCAATTGTTTGAGATCTGATCACAAAGCAATCAGGGGATTTTCCTCTGATTTGTTTGGATGCAATTTAGCAGTTAGCTGCTAAGTTCCCGGTCTTTGGAGAACAGGCAATTGAAACACCCAGTTCTACAGCCTGTATCATGATTTTGAATTACTGTGGACTTATGTTCTCATGATCCACGTCCCTGGTGCTGCTCCTGTTATATCCCATCCAAACCCTAATGAGAATTTTTTTTATATTAACTGATTAAAAAAATCAATTTCAACAAACATTCAGTGAAATTATAGGACTTTACCAAAAGTGATATTTGATGGTTATGGAAGGAATCACACTGTACATAATTCAGTCACCCATCGGTCTGAATTCTCTTTTCTCCCACTCTATCTGCTGCCTGTCTTTGTCTCTCCTTTCCTTTCTTATTTCTATGAAGAGAAAAATAAACTTCTTTCATAATAATGATACAGGGAGTATAGCAATCACCTTTAAAAAAAGAGAGATATAATTGTCATATGACATTCTTAAGTTTAAGATGTAAAACACATTGATTTTATACATTTATATATTGTAAGATGATTACCATCACAGGGTTACCTAACAGCTCTAGCATGTCTTATAATTATCATGTCTTTTTTTCTGATGAGAATGATTAAGATCTGGTCTCTTAACAACTTTGAAGTTTAAAATACAATATTGTTGATTGTAATCACTATGTTATGCATTAGAGCCCCAGAATTTGTTTATCTACTCCTTGCAAGTTTGTCCCTTAAGATTTTATTTATTTGACAGAGAGAGAGAAGCACAGGGGGAGATGCAGAGCTGAAGGCAGATGCTTAACCAACTGAGCTACCCACACACCCCACAAGTTTGTACCCTTAAACAACATGTTGCCCATTTCTCCACTCCCTTACTGCTACAACCACCACTCTACTCTCTGTTTGCATTAGTTCAGCTGTTCTAGATTTCACATATAAGTGACATAATAGAGTTTTTGTCTTTCTTTGTCTGACTTATCTCACTTAGCCCATGCCCTCAAGTTCCATCCATATTGTCACAAACGGCAGGATCTCCTTCTTTTTCATGGAAGAATAATATTCATACATACATAGGTATACACACACATACATATGATATCTTCTTTATCTGTTCATCCATTGACAGACATTTGGATTGTTTCCATATCTGGCAGCAATGTGCAATAAACGTAGGAGTGCAGATATATTTTTGTGTGTGTCCTATTTTCATTTCCTTTGGATATATACTGAGAAATGGTATTGCTGAATTGTTAAGAGGTTCTATTTTTAATTGCTTCAGAAATCTCCACACTGTTTTCCATAGTGGCTGCACTAGTTTGCATTCCCACCAACAATGCTTGAGGGATCCTTTTCCTCCACATCCTCACCCATACTGGTTATCTCTTGTCTTCTTGATATTCGTCATTCTGAGATGTGTGAGGTAATATCTCATTGTGGTTTTGACTTACATCTCTCTGATGATTAGTGATGTTGAGCACTTTTTCATCTACCTGTTGGCCACCTCTCTGCCTTCTTGAAAAAAAGAGCCTCTGCCCATTTTTTAAAATTGGATTTATTGTTTACTTAGTCACTGAGTTGTGTAAGTTCTATATATTTTGGATATCAACCCCTTATCAAATATATAATTTGCAAATATTTTCTCCTTTTCTACAAATTGTCTTTTCATTTTGTTGATAGTTTGTTTTGCTATGAAGGTTATTTTAAGTTTGAGGGAGTTTCACTTATTGATTTTTGCTTTTATTGCTTCTGCTTTTGGCATCATATTAAAAAAAAAAATTCATGGCCAAGACCTAGACCAAAGAGCTTCTCTCTATGTTTCCTTCTAAAAGTTTTAGAATATAAGATCTCATGTTTGTCTTTAACCCATTTCACATTAATTTTTGTAAGTGATGTAAATAAGGGTCAAATATTTTTTTCCATGCAGTTATCCCAGTTTTCTTGGCCATTTGTTTTTTTTTTTTTTTTTTTGGCCATTTGTTTAAGAGACTATCATTTCCCCACTGAGTGTTCCTGGTTCCCCTGTCAAATTAGTTGACCATGTATGTTGGGGTTAGCAACCATGGCTTTGTCAACAACTACCTTTGTGACCTTTGGCAAATTGCTTGACCTCTCTGATACTTGATTTCCTGAAATCTCGAGTGGTTGGCATAGTACCTGGCAGAAAATAAGTTTTAACTTTAATCAGTTTCTCCCTTATTTTAGAATATCCTGTATCAATGTCTTTAAAATAGTATGAAAATCCCATTTTGATGATCATCTTAGAGAAAATATACTCTTCCTGGTTGTAGACAGCTCTTCCACTAATTCTTTTGGATTTTCAAAATAAACAACAATATTATCTTTAAGTAATATTGAATTTGGAGGTCAAACCTCCTCTTTTCTAAAAGTTTTACTTATTTCCTCTTTTGTTACTATCTTATGAATTTGCTTATAATGCAAGACTTCTAAAGTGAATTAGCTATAATGATGAAAAGAGCTTAGTACTTTGAACAGCTAGGAAAAGTTTTTATTATATTTATTTTTTAATTTGTTTTTTAATTTGCTATTTGGTATTTAATTATGATAAATATTTATTTATATTATATTTCTTTTGTATATTAAAAAACGTAGGGTCAAAGGTAATGGCAGTATTTCAGGAATCAGGAGATGTAAGTGACAATGACAAGAAGTACGAAGATATCTAAGGATATCAAAATATGTTTTTGAAAAAAATACTAGCAAAGCCTCCAAAATGGCTCTGTCATATATCTTGGACTATGGTGTTAACATTCAGGGCCTCTCAAACACAATTCCCAGACCACTGTAGAGAGGGCTACAGCAGACACAGCAGAGCAGTTAGCAAAAAAACTCAGATGTCCACACTCTAACCACAGATATTCCGCTTGACTAGTCTGGGATGAACTCAGAATTTGTGTTTTTAAAAGTATCCCAGATAAATTCTGTGCATCCTACTTGAAAACCAATGTGCTAATTGGCAGTGACCAAGGAATAGATGATATTTTTATATAGTTGTTAAAATGTATTACATTTTACTTATGTAAAAAATAAACTCATTTATAACTCTCAAACGGTTTCAATAATTGAATTGAAGAAAATTATCATGTGGTTATATTTTTATATTTCTCTGTGGTTTGAAGCAATCTAACTTGTGCCAAGTATCCTATGTTAATCACTATTTACACAATACATTTAAAGTTTACCAAGTAACTCTATGTCTGTTCTTTTATTTGTTCTTCATAATAGCCCTCCAGGATGGGTGAGAGTAGAAATAAACATCTGCCCTATTATTATGCAGCTGGCCAACTCCCTTTTCTTTCTTATCATCTTATCGTCACTTATTCTCTTATAATTCAAGGTACTCACTGCATCTAGTTCTCTAAGTACATGATGTTAAATTACATTTTAATGTTTTTTCGTATGTGGGTCCAGTTTCTGAGAATTTCATTCCTGGTCTTGTTTTTATCTGGAGGACTTCACTCTGCTAGCTTTCCCAGTTAGATCAGAAGGACAATCAGAGAGACATGTACTGAGTTCTGCAGCTGCCTGGGGTTATCTAGGAAGCCTTTGGACAGTACCCAGGTGCAGAAACTATACTCCCAACCCTCCTCTTCAATAGATCAAAGGAGCTCATTTTATTATCCACAAGAATATACAACAAAGGAAGAACCCAACTTAAACTCTGCATAGAAGCCAAACTATTTTCCTCTGGACCAGCTATTCTCAAACGTCCCTTTTTTTTTCTTTTTTTTTTTAAATCTCATCATACATAAAATATGGCAATAGCATGTGGGAGACACAATATTAATTATTTAACTAATAATTTGAAAAAAGCAAAGCATTTGCAAATTTGGCATTTTAAATATTATTAGTGACAAATTATTTGTCACCTCATATTGTATCTCACAATTAGTCAGGACACCCCAGTGTGCTGTGTCAACCTACTTTCCTCTATAATCCTTTGTTCCAGATGGAGCAAAAAACCAACAACCTGCTCACACCACAGGCTTCAGGTTGGGGTGTTAGTTCAGTGACTTAAGAGCAAGTCTCTCATGAATACTATAGCAATTAGACATAATAATTAGTGATGAATGTGGAAATAGTCTACTTTGTGCCCTTCACTGATGTGGAGACACTGGTAATGCCATTGAGTAAGGAAAAGAAACAGAGAAAACATTTCTGTGTGTTAATTTACTCTCATACAACTACTGCACTCAACACTCGTCTGACACCAACACATGGAAAGATGCTCATCATCACTCATCATCAAGGAAATGTAAATCAAAACCATGATGAGATATCATTTCACACCTGTCAGAATGGATAAAATAAAAACATAAGAAACAAGAAGTGTTGATGAGGGTGTGCAGGAAAAGGAACCATCGTGCACTGTTGGTAAGAATGAAGGGGGGTACAGCCACTGTGGAAAACAGTGTGGAGGTTCACCAAAAAATTAAAAATAGAAATACAATATGAACAAGTAATTTCACTACTAAGTATTCAGTCAATATCAAAACACTAATTTGAAAGGATATATGGACCCTTATGTTTATTGTAGCATTATTTACAATAGCTAATATATGGAAGCAACCTAAGTGTTCATGTACAATAAATATATCATATTTATTATATATAATATATATTACAATATAATATATATTTGATATATAATTAATAACATATATATATATTACTCAGCCATAAAACACTGATCTAGACAGTATAATGCAAAGCAAAATCTAAGTCAGTCAGAGCAAGACAAATACCACACAATTTTACTCATAAGTTGTATTTAAAAATTGAACAAAGAAGGGAAAAAAAGAGGAGACACACCAAAAAACAGACTCTTAACTATAGAGAACAAACTAATAATTACCAGATGGTAGGCGGGTGGGGGACGGGTGAAATAGGCTAAGAGAATTAAGAGTATAGTTGTCCTGATGAACACTGAGTAATGTGTAGAGTTGTTGAATCACTATTTCATAATGTTTCTTAACTTTATGCATTGTTTCTTAACTGTATTGGATTTAAAACATTGTTTCTTAACTATACTGGATTTAAAATAAAATTAAAAAAAAAAAAAACCCTCTCCTGACATCAGTTGTCAATTCTGCATCAAACAATTCTGCAACACCAGTTGGGTGTTCCACAATTCATTTTAGTCCTGACACTCTCTACTTGTATTTAGCATCAGATCTCACAGATTATGGGCTCAGTCCCACAAGGATATCCCCACTTCAGATGCCAATTACAAGTCACAGGTTGTCACTTTCACTTCTGAGACTGACTATAAATTGAGGTTCCCACGACCCATTCCTTGAGTTTGATAATTTGCTAGCATGGCTCACAGAAGTCAGGGGGAACATTTATGTTTCCTATTTTATAGTATAATAAAGAATATGATAAAGGATACAGATAAACACCTAGATGAAGAGATATATAGGGCAAGGTCTGGGAAGGTCATAAGTGCCAGAGCTTCTGTCTCTATGGTGATGCATTGTGTCACCTTTCTGTTACATGGACATGTTCACCAACCTAGAAGCTCTCTGAACTACTGTTGGGATTTGTATAGAGGCTTCATTATGTGGGCATGATTGATTACGAAGTCAATTTCCAGCCCCTCTGTAGGTAATGGGGGAGGTGATTAAAAATTCCAAGCCTCTAATCATAGCTTGGTCCTTCAGATAACTAGCTCTCATCCAGAAGCCAACCAGGAGCTCACCCAGATTTGCATCATTAGAACAAAAGATATTCCTATAACCTACGAAATTCCAAGAGATTTTAGGGGAACTCCTCTCACTCAGAAAATTACAAAGGTCTTAGTACCTCTGTGTCAGAAACTGGGGTAAAAAAAACTAAATTTTAAAACGAAAGAGTCACCTAACACCACCATTTACAAGGGTTTTAGAAGATGTGACAGGAATTGGATTCAGAGACAGGTTTATGTATTTCTTATTATTTCATAACCATCTAGATACACAGTCTAAAGATACTGTCATGCAACTTTTGCCAAAAAGTCACTTACCACTTCTCTAGAGCATTCTCATCTATGAAATGGAGACATCTCATCACATGTGAATATTTTCCATCATCATTAAAAAATCATTCTCCAGGGACGCATACTGACACTTGAACTGCTGTATAAATAATCAAATCTGATTTTATTTATCATGTAATACTGAAAATACCCTGCTTGTGAAAGGACTTTTTTTTTTTTTTAACTTTGTATTGTCAGTACTAAAAGGTCTACTTGATTATTTTTAGTGGTTTCACTATTTAGATCCTCTTATTTTAAATTTCCATAGGGTTTCTAATTTTGTATAACATGTAACATTAGGGGTGCCTGGGTGGCTCAGTGGGTTAAAGCCTCTGCCTTCGGCTCAGGTCATGATCCCGGGGTCCTGGGATCGAGCCCCACGTCGGGCTCTCTGCTCAGCAGGGAGCCGGCTTCCCTCTCTCTCTGCCTGCCTCTCTGCCTACTTGTGATCTCTGTCTCTCTCTCAAATAAATAAATAAAATGTTTAACATGTAACATTAAACAATACCAAAATATTTCAAAATACAATGTATTAAATCACATGTGATTTAATTTTTATGTTTTGTGATTGAATTGAAGTAAGTATAGACTCTCCTTAAACAGCACTTAGGAGTTTTTTGTCCAGAGATACTAAGGAATCCTTTCTTTGTTGTCCAGAAGTGTTGCTGTCACCTGGGTGGGACAGAACCTTGTTTTCTGTCTCATGGGGGAATCTCGTGGTCCTCCTAGACCAGGGAAGTTCTCCATGGAGATTTGCATGGAGATTTGATTGTCTGTACCTCTCTTTCTCTATTTGTCCTCAAGACAGGAAGGACGGTAGATCCTTATTTCTGCTTGGGTAGAGAGGAAGCAGACACTATTCCCTTCACACACCTGTCTTCCCTATAGTTATGAACTAGGCAGGTTTCAGTACTTTTCATTTCTTTCCTTCTCCTCCTGCTCCTCCTCCTTCTTTCCGTCTTTTTCCTGAGGGAGCAAGAAACATATCAAAACTGTTTCTCACTAATCCTGTCCTTTAAGACATTCACAAGATAGAAAGAGACATTAGCAACTCACGGTTTCCACCTGCAGAGAATGTTTCATCTGAATGCTTTTTGCCCTTGACTTTTTCTATCTCTTTAATCATGCTAGTCTCTGGTCAGCCCATTTTTTCAACCACCCACCATCTCTAAACTGTGTTTCCCCAGAAGAAAGACGTCCTAGCAACTAGGCACTGGATTCTTTTTAGTATCTGTTAAGCTCCAACAGTCTTACGTTTATCTGGCTGTGGACAAAAATGTTCTATTGTCTCTAAGTGGCCTAATGGTTTATGGCTCATGAGTGGGAGTTTTGCCAAATCTTATTTTAGTTCTTTATTGGTGAGGGCTGCTGTTGGTTTCTTCCCAAAGAAGAAAACTTTCTCTTGCTAAACAGTCTGAGAAAAAAATGGCACTAGCCCCAGATACACAATTTCCACCAGAAAGAGATGGTGGTGTGTATGTGTGTGTGTGTGATTTGGGGGAGGATGGGGTTGTCTCCATTCATCCTTAGCCCTACTTGGAATGTAACATTTTGGGAAAAGCATGGGAAAGAAGCATTCTCAGGCCATCATGTATATTTTAGGCAGATTTACTATAGACCGGTAAATGAGTTTAGGTAGATAAACAGAATTTCTGTAAACCTGTGACCACTAATTTGCATTGTGTGTAGTGTGAATGATACGGAGATTAAAAATTCGTTACACAGCATGACTACAGCACAGGAGTCATATACATGTGTATATATACTCATACATATACATGTATATATGTGTATGTATTTGTTTTAGAATAAATGGCTTTATTAACACACAGCGGGAATTGTCAATCTTTTTATCCATACCTTATTCCTGGTCACTACTTTGAAGACTATCTGAAGATTTAGGGCTCTCTTGAGTTGAAATAATGTTCACATCAGTCCACATCTTTCCGGGGTAACAAATGGACAAAAAAATTTCCCAGCAAAAATGATCTCTGAGGAACTTAGCAAACCTGTCTCCTAGATAGAGTAACTGCCCAAAACCAGTTAAAAAAGAATACAGAGAGAAAAACTACTGCCAAGATGCGAGATATTTTTTCTAAATGTGCTAATTTAAAGCTTGATCTATCATTTGTAACATTCATTTTCCTCTCTGGATTCTCATCTTTTACATAATTATAAAATCATCTTTATAATTCCCAGTTTCCAAACCTCCTTGCTCAGCCGACACTGTACCACCCCCGCACCTTCAACTCCATTTTTTCAGAGAAAATGTTCTTGGAGAAATAAAGGGAATAAAAATCAACCATTCCAAGTCTCTTCTCCATCTAATTCTGCCATTTAGGGAACTGATACAAAGGACAGCAGACAAAATTAGTGGTTTAGATTAGAGAGACAGTCACGTTTCTTAAATCTAGCAGGTTTTCCTTTTTTTTTTTTTTAATTTATTTATTTATTGGACAGACAGAGATCACAAGTAGGCAGAGAGGCAGGGAGAGAAACAGGAGGAAACAGTCTCAGAGCAGAGAGCCTGATGTGGGGCTCGATCCCAGGACCCCGGGATCATGACCTGAGCTAAAGGCAGAGGCCTTAACCCACTGAGCCACCCAGGTGCCCCAAGCAGGTTTTCCTTTTGATAGATACTTAATGGCTTTTTCAAAAAGTCTCATACTGGATAATGATATCCCAGATATTGAACTTGTCAGAGGGGAACAGGTCCAAAAGTATTTGCTTCCCATATTCCAGAATGCACAGGGTGACTGACATTTAAAGTAAAGAAGAGACTTGTCCTGTTCAGGGATGGTTCCCTAACATGAAGTGGTAGGCATATTTGCTGAATGTTATTTAAATATACATGTCCACTGAGGAAGCAGACAAATTAAGAGGTCAGTAGTTCCCTAGTTTCTCCGTTAAGATTCCTGTGTCTTAGTTTTCTGTTAAAATTTCCCATTTTCTTAAATCTCACCAAAGTTTTAAATATTTGAGAGAAAAAAAAATTGGGTGAATAAACCCTCATGATATATTTGCAAATTTAGAAACTGTCACATTATTCAGCTTTTATGGCTGTGCCCTTTCACCCTGTGTTTCTCAAAAGTATGTTATGAATCTGGAAATTTAAGGCAGTGATTCAAAACCTCTGCACAGGAATGCCTTACCATGGTTTCATTTTTTTAGCCTCCAGGCCAGAAAAAATATCAGATATATTTAAATTGCATCATATATATTAAAATTAATTTTGCTTTGTGAGTTTTGTGCTACCTGCAAATTACTGAATTTAAAGAAATAGGGTTTAAACTTCCACCTTTTGTCATTTAAAAATAATCATTTTAATTCATAACATCTCTAATTTGTAGCATAATTACAGAACAAGCGTATTTTTAGTAAAGAAGGAAATAAAAACAAAGTCAAGGATAACATTTTGGTGACTCTTCTTTCCTAAACTCTTCTAAAATTTTTTTATTTATTAAAAAATATTCATGTAAATACAAACTTTGAGACACACAAGATAACATTCATACTGTTGCTTCTCCACACATTTATTTATCTTTGTAAATGACATTACAGTTTTTACTTCTAACTTTCTCTCTTCAGGCACTAAATTAACCAAGTAGCCTGTGTTATCAACTTAGGGTAATTGTTTTAGATCTTGCTTCAAATATACACCAGATATCAAATATAAACCAGAATCAAATATAAATATTTGATTTATAAGTATAAATCAAATATAAACCAGAAACACAAGCGCGCGCACACACACACACACACACACACACACACAGAGTCACTGTTTGCTTTTTAGAAGCAATAACAAATTTTCATATTGATTTCTCTGCTTTTTGCTCTTCTCACTGGAAAATTCATTATGGAAAGTCTTTGTCAACTAGTGCTGCTCTCATTCTTTTTGTGGCTGTATAATAAATATGTGGTGTGTGTACATTACAACTATTTCATGCAGATAAAGGGCATTTACATTGTTTCCAGTTTTTTTAATATTACAAATAATGCTGCATTAAGCATTTGTGTACATACATCCTTAAAATGTGGGGCTTTGTTGTAGATCCCCATAAGTGAAGATGTTAAATCAAAGCATACATGTATTTTAAATTTTAATAGACATTGCCTAACTGCATCCCAAAATAGCTGGTATGATGCACATCCTTCAGAAAAGAGAATCAATTTTCAGGCCTCCTTAGCAGTAGGTAATATTTTTCTATTTAATGTGGCTAACTTAGTGGGTAAAAATTATAACTAAAATTACCCTTGAATATCCTTTCAAAAATTTAATAGAAATCAGAATGGTTTTATTTTTTGAATTTTTATTTATATCATTTGTTCACTTTCCTATGGAATTCTGGCCTTTTTATTATTAGTGGTAATTTTAGTCTCTAGTTTAATAGAAAGCATTTTGAGTAAGTATTTTACTCTAGGATCTCATATATCCCAGAAGATAAAATTGATACATTCAATGAAACCATATCCTAGGCAACTAAATTATCATTGTTTTTCAGAAAATTCTTCTTCTTCTTCTTCTTCTTTTTTTTTGGAAACTGAGGTACAACAGGGAACAAATAGAAAAAGTTATTAACTCACATTATTAGTAGTGTACCATGGATGAAGATGTGGAAATCATGACTTCAAAAATTATGGAAACAAATTAAGATTATCCAAAATAAGACCCTAGAACCAGAGTAAGGTATAAGAACTCCTGTAAATGATTTGTCCCATATTGATAAATATGATGAGTGAAAAATTTTTTCTCAAATCGCAAACCTAGAAACATCTTTCATGATATTATTTAATAGGGAAACCTTGATCTTATCTGCTGTTCTCTTACAATCCTTTTTCTTCCCCCTTTCCTTCCAAAGCCTGGAGTTAAAGCTTATTGCTTGACTGAATTCTTGGAGAAAATATATCCTAGGACACTGAGAAGGAGAAGAGGATCAGCTGCAGTTGACCTTAACACCACTGAAAAGTCCACATACTGTTGACATGTTGTACTGGTAGAACTTGTATAAAGATAGTTTGGGGCACCATTTTACAGCAGAGATGTGAGATAACCATACAAGCCAGAAATGACTTTTGATTCCCGGAAACAAATTCCCCTCAGCAATCCCTAAAACTAGTGTCTTTGGAGATTATAGTTCAGTAGCATGAGGCTAATTTAAAGATCTCTGACATCTATAATCATTCTGTGAGACTTACACATTTCTGAAGATATGTACTCTTAAAAAAATGTAAGTTATTCAGTGCACTTTCCAATTCACAGTTTCTTATTTGTGACTGGTTGGGACAGTGTATACTTATGGAAAGAAACCCTCTTTGAATCAATTTGGGAAAAAGAAGAAGAAAACCATCTCATCTGTGAAGACAGTGTGACTTTTTTCTAGTATTTCTACCATTTCAGGGCTCCTAGGATTGCAATGCTATCTATTTTTGACAAATGTTCTATCTTTTTATAGAAACTCTGTCTCTTTATTGTCACTAAAATGTATAGAACCTAGAAGTTCACAATAAATGAATTTCTATTGAATGAATAAACAAATATTTATTTTAAATAAATATTAAATATGAATTTTGTATCTTAGATATAAATATTAAATATTTTTTGGATGAATATACGAGCAAAAGGTCTCATCATGACCTAAGAGACATAAACCAAATTAATTTCTTAGGTACCAGACATCAGAAACCAAATCACATAAAAGGGAGGGCTGAAAGATAAGAGCTGTCCCCACACATTATAATCTCACTGAAACTGAGGGAGAAATCGCTCCAGCATTTTGGCCCAAGTTTGCTATTGTGACCTTCCATAGTTAGTTACTACTGTCTTTGCTGTGTGTCACTGGAAATGCATGATCCTTTATGTCCCTGGATTTCTTAACTATTTAATTTTAGATATTACCATTGCTATGCTTTAGGGTAACCTCTCCATTTATTTGTCTTTCCCACCAAATGTATGCCTGCTTTTGCAACTGGATATCCCAGATTCTACATTCTTATAAGACTTCAGAATTTTCTTTATATTCAAAATGCCTGACTAAAATTATCCAACTACTATTTTCAAATGTCCAGCTAATATTTTTTTATTGCCAATGATGTATTAGGTACCGAGAACATGGAAAAGTTTTATTTACATTATCAACTGGACTTTAAATTGTCCCTTTGTGTATTGTGCATTTAAAATTTTTTATATTGAAAAACAGTTTAAAAAGTTTTAAATAGGACTTATTAAAATACCATAGATCACAGCATAGCTTACTAAGCCCATTGTAAAAATAATGGTGTAGTTTGCTATCTTTCCTTTTTAAAAAGTCAATCAAGAGTAAGTTAATACTAAAGAAAGAAAAGAAATGATAATTTTGTGATGCTATATTCCAAATCAACAACATTTAATAATACAGTATTTGAAATATGTCATGGAATGAAGTGTTTAGGGAATTTTAAGCATAGTTTTTTCTAGGTTTAGTTATCTTAACCATTTTTGGAAAGCTATAAAGTCCCTTTAAAAACATATCTATTGATTGTAATTCCTACATCTTAATCTTATTCACTCAGTCCTTGAGGACAAAAGCACTCTATTTTAAACAATTTCTGGCCAGATATTATTGCACTAGGTTTGACAACTTTTAGCTCAGTAAGTTTCCCAAAGGCATAGAAACAACTAAAGAAAGTCCCAAGGAGCCAAAGCAGAGGTTATTTGACGTTGTCCACTAAATTTTCCATTCCTTAAGATATTTATTAAGCCTGATTCATACAGTGAATTTTGTGATTTAGACAACCAAAATTAAATCAAATCAGTTATACTTAGACCTATACCATTCAGAAAGGGAAGACAAGCATTCTATGGGGTACTTGCCATCCTACACAATAAAACATGTCCTTTTTTGTTCTTTCTTTCTTTCTCTCTCTCTTTCCTTATTTTTTAAGATTTTATTTATTTATTTGACAGACAGAGATCACAAGTAGGCAGAGAGGCAGAAGCAGGCTCCCTGCTCTGCAGAGAGCCCGATGCAGGCCTCAGTCTCAGGACCCTGAGATCATGACCTGAGCCAGAGGCAGAGGCTTACCCCACTGAGCTACCCAGACACCTTTCTTTGTTCATTTTTATTAATTTATATTTTTATATAGATTTAAAATCTGAGATTTAAGATGATTTTAAGACATTATAAAGGCAAATACTTATGTTTTAAATTTTCCTCTATAGGACTTTTGAAAACATACAGCATGAGTTAACGTCAGATCGAACACTTAAAAAAAAATCATCTTGATAAGGAAGAAAAATTGTTTCCTTACAAAACTATATGGCAACTCATACTATTCTTCAATCATATGTAATGATATTAATTTGAAAGCTGCAGTTATCTATTTAACTATACAATTTTGTTTACAGATTTCAGAATTATTTGCTCAATAAGATGCTAAAGAGACGTTGTAAACTCTGCCTTAAAATACATATAGCTTGAGAAATTTGCTAAAATGTGCTTAAAATGCATTAAATTAGAAAATTTTTCCACAGAGAGCTAACAATGAATGGACAAGTAAAGGTAAACAGTTTAAATATTCTTCTTCTAAATTGGCATGATAATATTACAGAAAAATCTTATTATTTCCAGAAAGTATTCTGCACAGTGTAGTCTATTTTTAAAATTATTTTTTTATTTGAAGTCATAGAACATGCTGTGGAGTTTAAATTATTCTAAAATTCAACAAGATATTTTAAATTAAACACTTGCTTTTTAAAATGTGTGTTGCTAAGGAATTCTTGTTTTAAATCCATTTGCAACATAAAATCTGATTTCTGAGCTCCAAAGATGAGAATGTTTACTACTGAGGTACTGAAAATAAGATTAAAAAAAAGAAAACAAAAACAAAAAGGAAACTCAAATTACCAAGTTTGGGTTCAAATCCTAGGAGAATGATGTAAACACACACACACACAGGGATGCACAGGAAAGGATGGGGAGGGGGTGGGGAGCAGGAGATGGTATTTTTTCCATATAATAGGCAGCTGTAAGGATTTCTAAAAATTTTCAAAAATCATATAGTATGAAGAGAACTTAATCAACCTGGTCCTTTAACTGCTCTTGATATTTTTATTTTTTTATTTTTTTAAAAGATTTTATTTATTTATTTGACAGACAGAGATCACAAACAGGCAGAGAGACAGGCAGAGAGAGGAAGGGAAGCAGGCTCCCTGCTGAGCAAAGAGCCCGATATGGGGCTCGATTCCAGGACCCTGGGATCATGACCTGAGCTGAAAGCAGAGGCTTAACCCACTGAGCCACCCAGGCGCCCCGCTCTTGACATTTTTAACACTAACAAAAATTAGTACCAAGATACCCTATGCAGTTCAGCCTTTGTCCTGGACTCTTTCCACAGTAAGTATGTAATTTTTAGGAAGTAAGTCAATAAACTTTGACCCTATCTCTGAGGTCAAAATGAAGGCAGCTTCTTTAGTCAAGCTAAAGAGTTTCTCATCCTAATGTGAGTTGCCACTACCTCCAAGGGAACCCGCCATTGTTACCACCAATAACTACGGTGGTAAAAATATCTTTGATGGCCAGTGATCTATTTAGGCTTTACCTCTGCCTTCTCTTTCATTTCCTTCTTTTTCCTCTTCTTCTTTGTTCATTTTCCTTAAATAGGTTATAGATTCATGTGGTGAAAGCAGTAAAAGATTACACAGGAGAAAAGATCTCACTGCTGACTCTCACTTCCCAGAGACAGCTCTCTCCAGCTCCTCTCTCTCCTTCTATGGCTCTCTTGTACCTACATGCATACATACACGTGTACTTCCTATGATCTTTACTCCCTCATTCTAGCCTTTCCTGCATATTGTTATGTCCTTTATTTTGTTTTACTAATAACGTTACATATATGGGGGAAAAACTGTCACTCTTCTAATGTTTTATAAGAAATGCATTATATGTATTCACTATGACTTATTCAACTAGTTTCATCATGATGGGTGGTTAGGCTGCTTCTTATACTATAATGAATACAGCCCCATATTGATGGGGGACGGCAGTAAAACAAGTTCATATGCATGTATAAATACATTAGCAAACACATTTCAAGATGTGGAATTTCTGGGCCAAATTCACACAAGTTCTAACTTTTACAGTTATTGCCACACGGCGCTCCACAGAGTTCTTAACTAATTTTTCACTCCCACCAACAAGGTGTGAAAAGTGCTCTACCTCACATTCTTCAAAGTATTAAGAAAAATTTTGGTATCTGCTCATCGGACAAGTGAATAATTCTCTCTCGTTTTAATTTTACTTTACTTTCATGTTACAACAATGAGATTGGATAACTTTTCATATTGTGTCATTTCATTTGCACCTTACTTTCTGCCTAACTTCATCAGGCAGTTTCAAATCTTGGTAATGATTTGACAGAACGATTTGATACTATATCTCACCCCAGTTTTGTCTTCATGTGGATTATGGGTTTTTCCCACCCAAGTTTTCTAATTAATTTTCAATGAATATAATAAAATTCATGGACTATATCATTTAGATTACTTTAAAATATTTTAAGGCTCATTATCATTCTTTTCAATGATAATTTATATAAGATCAAACAATGCAAATATTTTCTAAATATTCTCATTTAAATAATCTCATATGTTCTTACTCTTAAAGGACTTTGAAAAACTTGGTAATACCATGATTTATTTGCAAGCAATGAGTTATTCTAATCTTAAGCCTTAGGGAGTGGTAAACTACTGTAAGGACATTTAAGGTATCCTGTGTGTCATTCTGAATTTTCTCAAAGGTTTAAGCCAAAAAACTGATAGTCATCTTTAAATCCCCATCCTTCCCAACATCTTGTCCATGTTTCTTGATTTTGGTGACAACATGGAATATCTCAAATCCATTTGGATTGTCTTCAGCTTCAGGTCACACTGCAGGTCAAGGCAATGCCCTCTCTCCCCAGGACTGTGTATCTATTCCTAACTGACTTCCTCACGGCCATTCATAGTCCCTAATTCATCCTCCACTAACAGTCAGGGTGATTGTTTCATAACTTAGTTCATGCCCAAATCCTTTCTATTGCTCTTAGGTTAAATTAATATTTAGGCTAATCTATGAGGGTCCCAGTTTTCTATCTGTAAAGCTCTTGCCTCTTGCTCACTGTACATTTTAATCATTCTGGCATTTTTCTTCTCTTATGTGTATAAAACTCTTGCTCTTGAGACATTTTAACTGATTCTACTTTCATCCCCAAACAGTTAGCATCTCACTCTTTACTTTTGGCCCCAGTATATATGTTCTCTCCTCCCAGAGGCATTCTCTTTCCTCCTGTTCCCGTCCGACATTTGGAGTCCCTATCTTTTTCGGAATCAGTGGTTTGACTTGAACAAAATGTACATGGACTTGAGAGAAATTGGAATTTTTTGAACAAAACTTCAAACCTCGAATCCCATTTGTTAGAATTTCTCTACATTCTTTCTATCTTTTGTATTATAAATTCCTACCCTCTCAGGTCCACTTGTTTCTTTTGGTACAAATGGAATACCAGTGTTTAGCTTTGAAAAGAGGTGTTGATGAAAAGAATCTCTGAGAGTGAAGAAGGGAAAATTTTCTTTTTCCTCAACAGCTGACAAAAAAAAAAAAAAAAAAGAAAAGAAAAAAGAAAAGAAAAAAAAACAAGAAAGAAGAGAAGAGAAGAGCTTTCTTTGAAATCAAACTTGTTCCAATAAAGTGCTGAACTGAGAACACTCACAAAATCATCAGTCTTCCTCTTATCTGATGTGGAGACTTCTGTGAAATGGAAGGTTTATTTGTTGTTAAAAATTGTTTGGGGAGGAGTTATTTACACAAAGCAGTTTTTGAAGACACTCGTATTTCAGAAATATAGCAACATTTTCTTATTAACTATAAACTGAGGAATAATATGCAAGCTGACTTTTCAGTCATGAGCACTCACTGTTCAGTCTTTCTTCTTTGTGATGTGAATTAAGCAAGGATTCCCTAGACACAGTGTCCCAGAGTCTTTTATTTTTGTCCATTTCCACAGAATTATAATTACTGTTTACCTCTTTGTGAATTATTCTCACTTGATGCCTTATAAATCCAGCAATTTCAGTACTACTTAATATATATTAGCAAGCTTCTTGGAGTATTACCATTAAATCCTTTCTCTGTAAATGCTCAAAAGTGTGGTCATCCAACAATTGTTGAATATTTTTCAATATTCTTTTCAGTAGCTTCTCTTGGAGCCTAGAGCATTGCTTTGGTACTAAGGATATGTCAGATTTTGCAAAAATGGGCAAAAGTTGGCAAAAAAATTATTTATATGTGAAATGCAAATATAAGTATTGATTTAGAAAGACAAACTTTAAGAAAAATATTAAAATTCATATGCAGTTTGAAAACTATTCTTTTACTGTTTAAATTATCAACATGACATTTATCACTACCAACTGTATTGACTTTTTCTTTATAAAGCAATAATTTCTATGAAAAAAAAATCCCTTTAGATTTAAAAAGAGAAAACCAATTGCTATCTTTAAAAATGTTAAATGGAAAATGTTGTAAACATAAGGAAAAGCACTATGGAGTTTCATGTGCTTTTTGAGAATTTTACCTTTTAGTTCTAAGGGATGACGGTGTCATAACCAGTCTCTTACTAATATTAACATAAATAAGTTTGAGCTTTTAAAACAAATTATTTGTTCATACTTGTAGCTTAGAGGAACTCTAAACTTTTTTTTTTTTTTTTTTTGAGATGGAGAGCTGGATGGGGAGGGATAGAAGGAAGGGGAGAAAGAATCTTAAGCAGGCTCCATGCTCAGTATAGAGCCCAATGCGGGATCCAGGCAGGGCTTAATTGCACAACCCTGAGGTCGTGACCTGAGCCTAAATCAAGAGTCAGACTGAGCTGACTAAGCCACACAGGCACTCCTAATCTTCATTTTTTATATAGCATTTTATTTTGTAGAATTATATTGAAAATTAGTTCAAGTACTATGATAGTTGTTTTTTTTTGTTGTTTGTTTGTTTTTTACAGATATCACAAGTAGGCAGAGAGGCAGGCAGAAAGAGAGGAAAGAGGAGGAAGCAGGCTCCTTGCTGAGCAGAAAGGCCGATGTGGGGCTCGATCCCAGGACCCTGGGACCATGACCCGAGCCAAAGGCAGAGGCTTTAACCCACTGAGCCACCCAGGCACACCAAGTACTGTGATAGTTTTTAAGACCTCAAGGCATATATATGTGCTGACAAAAAGATAATATTAGTTTCAAATAATCCTTATCATTTGAAATATTAAACTTTACTTTCCTAAAGCTATTAACTTGACCATATATGGAAAAAAACTAGAAGTTCAATAGTAGAATAAATGTATAAAAGTCACACATCACAGCATTGTAAAATAGACATATTATTTTGAACCATATCAGAAGCTAGTAGTATTTAAAAATATTTCTATATCTATATCTGATTCTATATTTCTGCGTCTCTATCATTCATCTATAACTATCCAATTTACAAGTTTTTTTTAAAATTAATTATTTCACCTCTCTGTGTCAATAATTCTTCACTTCTTAAACAGTGATGAAAAGGAGTCATTCATACTTTTGTGTGAGATTTAATTCAGTTAGTGATTCTAAAACACTTCAGTAGTGTCTGGCTTACAGTAAGAATTCAATAAAGATTTGCTATTTAAATTATTATTTTTTAGGTAGTCAAGAAATTTTCAAAACAATAGTGAGGACAGAATTTTTCAAATCAGCATTATGATTCATTATGTATCAATACCTTCTTCAGGCTGTGCTTTACATGGGGTAAGAAATAGGATTTTCTTCCTCACATTGAGTGACTTCCAATAATAAAAGAAACAGCATGGATTATCAGCCAGGAAAATGCAGCACAACCTGATGATCTAGCATGCCTTGTTGCATTTTCTCAAGTGCACCTAATGAAGGGGAATATGATAATGTGAAAGACATTTCACGCCTTGTAAACATCTGAAAGTAGATTTTACAGGGAAGCCTGTATGTTAAATCAAAGATAGTCATTTGAATCAGTACCCACTCAGTGAGCCATTCTATGCTGAAAAATGATTTTGAGGGAAGGCTCTACTATGACTAATGCAGAGCACTAATGTGAGAATGAAGTATTCTTTTATTATATGCTTTAAAGAAAGGTGTTAATATCATATTATGAGAAAGAATATGTAATTCTTTGTGTAATTGTTGTCAATGCTGATAGCAACTTGGTGGCCATATTCAGCGGGCTATGCCACATTAGGGAAGTAATTGATGAACTAGGGAATACAAACTTCTTTTTCCCCCCTGAAACTTAAAAGCATTATTGAGATGTAATTTGCAGACATAAAAAAATTTACCTATTTAAAGTATACAATTCAATAGATTTTATAGAGTTGTGCAACTATCTCCATGATCTGATTTTAGAACATTTCTTCATCCCAGAAAGAAATCCTATATCCAATTTCAGTCACTTTGCAAAACTTGTTCTGTGTCTATTGAGATTATTGTCATTTCTGTCCCTTAATCTAATAGTATGGGGCATTATATGGACAGACATATAGACCTTAACCAACGTTGCATTATTGGGATAATCATTTGTGATCTTTATATGTAATGTGTTGATGTGTTGATCTGTTTGCAAGTATTTTAGTGTGTTGATCCATTTGCTACTATTTTAAGTGGGTTGATCTGTTTGCTAGTATTTGGTTCAATTTTGTGTTTATATTCGTAAGGGATATTTTTCTATAGTTTTATTTTCTTGTGATGTCTTTACCTGTTTTGTTATCAAGGTGATACTAGCTTCATAGCAAAAGTTGGAAGTGTTTTCTTTTAAATTTTGGTAGAGTTGGTGAAGGACTGGTATTAATTCTTTCTTAAATGTTTGGTAGAATTCACCACTGAAGTCATCTGGTCCTCTATTTATTTTTATGGAAAACTCTCAAATTATAAATTCCATGAAATTGTTTGTAGGTCTGTTCAGACTGCTTATTTCTTCTTGACTCAGTTTCAGCATCTTGTATCTTCCAAGGAATTTGTCTTTTATGTAGATTGTCTTTTTTGTTGATGTATACTTATTCATTATGTTCCTTTAGGAAATGTTTTAGTTTTGTAACATCAGTAGTAATGTCTCCTCCTTCATTCCTGAATTTAGTAATTTGAGACTTCTCTCTTACTTTCTTAATCAAGTCTAATCCAAATTTTGTCAACTTTTTTGTTCTTTTCCAAGAACCAACTTTTGGATTTGTTGATTTTCTCTATTGTTTTTCTCTTCTCTATTTCATTTATTTCCAATCAAATATTATTTCCTTCCTTCTGCTTGTTTGTGGCAAGTTTTCACTTTTATTTATTTTTATTTTTTAAGATTTTATTTATTTATTTATTTGTCAGGGAGTGAGAGAGCACAAGTAGGGAGAGCAGTAGGCAGAAGGAGAAGCCACTCCTTCTCTGAGCAGGGAGCCCAATGTGGGACTTGATCTCAGGACTCTGGGACCATGACCTGAGCAGAAGGCAGATGCTTGACCAACTGAGCTACCCAGGCATTCTTAGTTTTCCCTTTAAAAAAAAAAAAATCTGGCTTCTTAAGGTGGAAGTTTAGGTAATAGATATGAGATCATTTTTAGAATAGACCATAACAATGATTACATTTCCCCTAAGCACTGAATTTTGTTGCAGTCTGTAAGTTTTGGATGATATCGTTCATTCTTAGGCATCTCAAAATATTTTATAATTCCCCTGTGATTTCTTCTTTAATCCATTTGTTAATTAGGACTTATCATTTAATTTCAACATATTTATAAACTTCCTTTGATTTCTAATTAAATTATAGTAAGAAAACAGCCTTTGTGTGATTTCAGTGTTTTAGATTTATTGAGGCTTGTTTTATGGTCTAACTTATGCCTATCCCGGAAAATGTTTCCTATACATTTTAGAAAAATTTATGTTCTGTTGTTTTTGCGTGGAGTCTTCCATAAATATCCGTTGGGTCTGCTTGGTTTACACTATTTTTAAAACTCCTATTTCCCCCTCAAACTCCTGACTAGTTGTTCGATCTATTCTTAAAAATGCAGCATTGAAACTTCTGTCTATTGTTGAATTATCCAAGTCTCCCTCCAATTCTGTCAGTTTTTGATTTCCATATTGTGGGGCACTATTGCTAGGTTTCCATATGTTTATAATTATGTCATCCTGACGGATTGACTCTTATTATTTGAAATGTCCTTTTTTCCCTCTAGTAACAATTTTTGTTTTTAGTTTCTTTTGCCTTGTATTAGTACAGCTACTTCAGCTCTCCTAGGATACATGATGATGCATGATATTCTTTACTATTTACTATTTATGGTATTTATCCTTTCACTTTAAGCCTGTGTCATTGAACCTAAAGTGTGCTTCTTGAAGGCAACTGACTATGGGTCATTCTGTCAGTCTCTGTTCTTTGGGGTATTTAGTCCCTTTAATGCAAATACTGATAAATTAGGACTTGGGCCCAACATTTGCTATTCATTTGTGTGTGTGTGTCTTATGTCTCCTTTGTTTCTAAACCATTTAATGCCTTCTTTTGTATAACATTTTAGTTCTCTTGTTTCTTTAAATGTTTTTGAGTTATTTCCTTAGTGGCTGCCCTAGGAATTATAATTATCTTAACTTAAAACTATACAGTTTAGGCTGATAGCAATTTAATTTCAATAGTGTGAAAGCCCTTAGCTACAATATAGTTTGTTACTCTCCCCTCTCTATACTGTTATTGTCATGCAAACCATAGCTTTATAGATTAAAGCCCATCAACATGGTTTTATAATAATTACTTTGTATATCTGTCTCTTAAATAGGATAGAAGAAGAGGTGCTTTAAACAAAAATACATGTATACTCATTTTTTCTACATAGCTACATAATTTTACCGGTGCTCTTTATTTCTTTCTTTGGATTCAAGTTAGTATCTAGTGCCCTTTTATTTCATTCTGAATCACACCTTTCATATTTTTGGTAGGGTAATCTGCCACCAATGAACATTCTAAGTTTCTGTTTACCTTGGAACATCTTAATTTCTTCTTCATTTTGAAGAATCTTTTTGTTAAACATAGAAATCTTGGTTGGCAGTCCTTCCCTCTCAGCACTTGGAATATGTTTTTCTTCTATAATTTGAGGTAGAAACAAAATTCATAACTTTACATGTTTATATACTATCATCCCAGAACCATTTGTTGAGAAAACAACTCCTTTCCCACTGTTAGGTCTTGGCCTCTTTGTAACCTGACCATAAGTGTTACAAGTTATTTCTAGAATCTCAATTCTACTCCACTGATCTATTCTTATGCCAGCATCATGCTGTCTTATGCACTGTAGCATGTAAGTTGTGAAATCACAAACTGTGACTTTGCCCTTTGTTCTTCTTTGTTGAGATTGCTTGGTTATTCTTTTTGTAATTTCAGTTTCAGTTCTAGCAAAGTAATACATATTTGTAGTTTAATAAGTCAATTACACAAAGTTACATGTCTATGCTTTGATTTATCACTTTTAAATTGTATCAACTGGCATCCTGAAGAAATCAAGCATTTAAATTACATGTATCTAAATACACACACACTCACACACACACACACATACACGTATCCTTTTATTCTCTCCCTCATATAATATATAAAATGTGTGTGTATGTGTGTGTATGGAGAGATATATTTATATATCCCAATTCATTTTTGGTCAAATCAGTACTCTCTACTTACCTTTTTATGGCTAGTTAAAATTTATATGCAGTTGAACCATTTTTGTGCATTACACATTACTTTGTTCTTGAATAGTGTTTTGTACTTGGATTAAATATTGTGTTTCTCTGCTTAAATTTTCTATGCACATAAGAGGAATCTACACTAGTATCTCTGAAATACATGCAAAATTTTCAATACGGCTAGAATAGATATTTTATGTTTATTTACTTATATATCTATGCATTTTTATTTATTTATTTATTTTTAAAGATTTTATTTATTTGACAGACAGAGATCACAAGTAGGCAGAGAGGCAGGCAGAGAGAGAGGGGAGAAGCAGGCTCCCTGCTGAGCAGAGAGTCCCATGTGGGGCTCAATCCCAGGACTCTGGGACTATGACCCGAGCTGAAGGCAGAGGCTTTAACCCACTGAGTCACCCAGGTGCCCCTCTATGTATTTTTATTATAAAAATCTAATTTCCAGAGTCCCCCATTTCCCACTATATCTTCAACTATATCTACTAGTCCCACTCTGTGTCATATTCTGTGATTTTATTTCTTTTTTCCTGGGGTGTGTCCCCTCTTTCCCAGACCCCAGACTATGTTTTCATTTTATCTCTCATGTTGGTGATGCACATTCTCTGGTAGCTCCTTGAGTCAGAGTACATTCGAGGCTAATATTTACAGTCCTTGTCTTCTGAGAAATGTCTTTAACCCTCACATTTGATTTATGGTTGACTTCATATGTAATTGTAAGTTTAAAGTCATTTTCTATTAGAAACATGAAGTCTGTGCTCTCTGTTCTAGAGTCTAGGCATCATATTCTAGGCATCAAGTGTTAGCTGCCATTCTGACTTGTGATTTGCTGTCACTTGTTTTTCCTCCTTAAAGATTTTTATCCCTAGTCTTAGTGATTTTTGATTTAATAGTGAGTCATTTTTCATTCATTATAATGGACACCTGATGCCCTTCCCATATGAAAAATCAAGTCTGCGACTACTTTGAAAATTTTTCCTTCATAATTTTTATATAATTTCTTCCTATTGGTTCCTCTTTCTTATGGAAATTCCCACTTTGAGATTTCGATGATTTGGATGGATCTTCTAATTTGCTTATCTCTTCAATCCATATTTAAATGTCATTTTCTTTCTGTTCAACTTCAGTGAGTTTACCTTTAATTTACCACCTAAATCTTTTATTGATTTTTCTATCAGAGTTTAATTTATATGAAAAATTATATATAACTAATATACATACACATAATACATATATACATAACTATATATAATATAGACACATAACTAATTACATGAATGTTTCTTTTATAAAGTATTTATAAATCTTGTTTTAATTTCATGGCACAATATTTTCCTTTTTTCTTCCAATATCTCTGAATGTGCCTGTTTTTAGGTTTAATTCCTCTCCTTGAAATATCACAATTTTCACTGACTACTCCTTATTTATTAGTTCATTTTGGTTTGGTTGTCTTTCATGTTTGAAACTTTCCTCAAAAATCTTGCACTGTTTGGTTCTCACTTTTTTAAGAATAGGATAACAAAAAGAAAATACAAACTTCTGCATCTAAAAGACAGGTTTATAGAACCATGAGTTTCTTTGTAGAGAAGTTCAGCAAAATTTAAACCATGACTCTTGGGGAATCACAACTGGCAGTATCTCCTTGTATTGTCTCTTGGAGAGTTAACTTACCAAATAAATATCTTTTATCTCTAGAATGGGGCTGTAAGTCTGCCTTCTGATACTCACCACAGGAAGAATTTAACTGAGTCCTCCCCAAATCTCAAATCCTTCAGGTTCAAACCCTTCAGAATATAATTCTCTAATCTACACATGTGGCTCAGAGATAGCTGTCTGGGAGTGAGAGTGGCCTAGAGATCTATAGATCTAACTTTTAGAAACTTTCAGTGTATCCAACTTTTTCAACCTATCAACCACTCTGTGTCCAAGATGCTGGTTCTTCTGTTTTCTGACAGCTACTCAGGATCTGTGACAGGCATTGGCTGGCCTCCCAGTTTGCCATCTGCCCTTTCCCTTTTGTCCATTTGTAAGAGGTTAGCTTTCAACTTTTTCCGGCATCCCAAATAAACTGCTATTTACAACCATTCTTTTTACCTTTGACATTCTCTTTTCTATTTCGGCAATCTCTCTGTCTTTGTAAGGTTGCTTTTTCACATCTTTACTCTAATTCCAGCAGTGTCTCTTTGAAAGTTTAGAGGTAATGTGTCAAATCAATCCACTAAATTATCACAGATTCCTCACCTGAGTAGCCACTCATTCAAGTAATATATACTACCATCTATTGAACCATATTCTGGGGATGCAATGATGAATATGGTATACCTATAGTCAGTGGAGTCTAGAAGGAAGACAGGCATGTTACTAAATAAGTGAATATTTACTATAGCTATTATTATTATTGTTATTGGCAATAATTCTATGGTCATATGTGAGCTAGTCTTAGCTCAAAGTGATTTATAAATATCTCATTTCATAATTTGGGCAGATGATATAGTGGATAACAGCACACGATCAGTAGCTAACATGTGGTAATGGTCAAATTATTTAAACCCTCTCTGCCTCAAGTTCTACATCTGTAAGTCAGGGTCAATAATAGTTCCTATACTATATGGTTTTTATAAGGATTACAAAAGGTAATAGATCTCAGGCGATGAGAACAATGCTTGATATAGTGTAAGCATATAATAAGTCATCACCAAAACAAAACTAAATAAAACAAACAAACAAAATCGTATGGTTTTTTAAGTGCTATAGTAGAGTACGCCTTATAACAGTAGGGATGAAAACCTGAGATCATTCAGAAAAGTGTTTCACAGTATCATATAGGGTCATGGCACCCATTCTATTTCCTCATTCCATTTATTGGGTGCTTACCTCCAAGTTTAGTTAGTTACATACATTATTTTTCTTATATATTGATGAATAGGTATTATTTTCATTTTGCCAATGAGAAGCTGAAGCCCAGGGAAGTTATGCTACCAGCTTGACATCACAAAGAACAGAGAGTATGTGCTGTTGAAACCAGATGAATCAAAATGCTCTCATAGTAAAAACCTGCATTCACCCTCAAAGAGACATTTTACTTAGAAGAAATCATTATTTATCATTTAGGCACTTAATGGTGAAGATAACAACAATGAAAAATCATCAACATTTGGGAAAAAGTAACATTGTGAAAAAAGACATCAAACTCAACAAAATACAAGAATCTAAAGTAGAAGATGTTAGAAAAATTTAAATAAAGCTATTAATGTAAATATAATAAGAATCCTTGCTGAGACTCCAGGATACTTTTTTAAAAAGTAGATTCATATTGTTATAAAAAAGAAAGAATAAAGATTTCTTGGATAATAAGGTAATTATTTATAAAATTAAAATCAAAATTAACAGGGCAGAAGAGGATTGAACACAGTTGAAAATCAATTTAATAAATTATGAAATTGAGCTGAAGCTTTCTCTGAGAAGGTACATAATAAAAATGACATGAAAGTTATGAGAGAAAAATTAAAAAATATATAGGAATAAAATTTAACTTGATAAAAGAAATCTACAAGAAACCCATAGACTATCACACATAATGGTGCAATATTTTGAAATTTTCCATTAAAGTCAGGAATAGACAAAATGCAATTGGTACTATATTACTAAGCTAGACAATTGAAATAATGCAATAAGACAAAAAATAAAAATCAAGGAAGGAGGCAAACCATATTTGTTTGTGTCAAAATTGTCTGCCTAGAAATTTTAAGATAATTAACTGAAAAACTTGCAGGACTTTAGTTTAGGAAAGTGATCAGATATTAGATCAACATGTACAAATTGGCACAGCAAAACTAATTGGATAATGTGATGAAATAACCCCATTTACCTCACCAATCAATATTCTGAAAAAAAGGAAGGGGGTTACTAAGCCTAACATAAAATAAGTTAAACAATGTTAAGGAAATTATAAGCACCATGAAAACTATAAAAATTATTTTAAAACTATAAAATACAAGCTCAAATGCTTGGATAAATAGAGAAATAGATCATCTTCTGGTTGAGAAAAGCTGTCAAATCTCAACAAATTAAAATATAAATTCAGTGCAAAACCCAATTTTATTCCCAATAGAACTTTTTATGTGACTTGACAGCTGCTTTCAGCATTTATTCAGAAAAGAAAATGTTCAACAGGAACCAATGATTTTTAAAGCAGTCCAGTGAGTAAGTAATGACCCTACATATTATTAGATCATACTCCAATAACTGAAAGAGTTAGCTTAGATGTAGAAATATACAAATAGATTAAGACAATAGAATTTTTAGAAGTAGAAGAAACAGATACAACATACACGAGAATTTTGTATTTAAACATTTATGAAAATTTTTAAAAAGTGGATTACAACCATTATCAATTGATAAACTTGAAGTTGATCTTTGGGAAAATTCTGGAATGTATTTTCAAATGGATGGACTATGAACATTTAGAACAGACTGTGATTTCTAGTAGTCAATATGAACTCCCTCAGGGTGCCTGGGTGGCTCATTGGTTAAGCATCTGCCTTCACTTCAGGTCATGATCCCAGGGTGGGGACAGAGCCTTGAACGGGGTTCCCTGCTCAGTGGGGAGTCTGCTTGTCCCTCTACCTTCCCCCACCCATGCTCTTTTTCATTCATGCTCTCTCTCTAGTTCTCAAATAAATAAAATAAAAAGTTTAAAACAAAAAAAAGTTTCAAAAATTAAAAAATGAACTCCCCCAAATATAAATAAATATATGCAATTAGGTCAAACTAACCTCATTTTCTGAGAAATGATCATCTGCACAGTAAAAATTTTTTTAAAAGTTTATGAGAATTTTGTCAAGTCCCTGAAATTCCTATGCATTGGTAATTCAATAATCAAATTGATGAAAGTGGTTTTTATTTAAAAAAAAAAAACAAAACACAGACTTAGGATTAAAAGGAAATAGGTTTTAGTATTTCCACTGACAAAACACTAGTGACCCTGGAGAAATCATATAACTTGGTGTTATTGAAAAATGAGAGTCTAAAAGTGTTTTTTCCAATCTTTAATATTTTAGAAATCATCAAATAAAATCATCTATAAATCTTCCATAATTTACAAAATATATGGATGCAATATTTTTGGACCAGAATTTTTTTTCTCTCTCTCTCTCTTATAGACAGAGGAAAACTAGGGATTACATATACACAAAATGGTTACTGTTGGTAGAATATCATTGCCATCTGCAAAGTAAAAGTCATTCAATCTTTGCAATTTCCAAATCACCCTGAGATAAACTTTCTTCAATAAAATACAAGTTACTAATATATAAAAATGGAAGAGAGAAAAGATAAGGGAGTCAAGAGTTAAGTTTTAGACTTGATAAGATAAAGAATTCTTTGGGACATCCAGCTTTAATGTTGAGTAAGCAACCGGATATACAACTCTGGAATTCATAGGAAAGATCTAGTTGAAGGTAAAAATTTTGGGATTCATCAATACTGAAATCATATTAAAAGTCATTTAGGGAGTGAGAGCCAATAGAGAAGGGAAGGTGTTAGAGGAAAGAGGTGTAATAGTTAGAAGTTAAACAAAAGAGACTGAAAATAAGTAGTCAAAGAGGTGAGCGGAAAACCAAGAGGTTGTAGATTCCATAAAAGCAAGTTTAAAAAAAAAAAAAAAGACTCAATAGGAAAAAGCAATCAGCTACATCAATTGCTGCTGATAGGAAGAGTTAGATGAAGAATGAAAAGTGATCATTGACTTCAACATTGTGAAGGTCAATGGTGATCTTGAGGACAGTTTCAGGAAAGTGGAATGCACACTCAGCTGATTGCAGTCTTCAAAGAGAACAAGAAGAGAGGAACTTGAGACAGACAGCATTGTTTTAAAGGGGAGTAGAAGAGTGGAAAATCGCCAGATGAAGATGTGGCATAAAGGCAGAGTATCTTTTGTTTTTGTTTTTGTTTTTATTTTTATAATGGAAGTTTTTTCCTTATAT
The DNA here is from genome assembly GCF_963455335.1 of Martes martes. Lineage (NCBI taxonomy): Eukaryota > Metazoa > Chordata > Mammalia > Carnivora > Mustelidae > Martes > Martes martes. The sequence continues at coordinate 25,181,685 of NC_137889.1, read as the reverse complement.
TGCATGCTGTTTAGGCTGATTTAGGAGAGAAGGAAAATATTCAGTTTCAGGAGAAGGAACAATTGCTAGAGCAAGTCTTTTGAGAAGGTGAAAACGTATAAATCTAATAGAGAATTTAAGAAATTAGCTTAGGTAGGGTCATACTGAACATTCTGAGCTCCAAACTCTGATATGTAGAGCTATCCTGTTTCCTTCTGGCCGGTAACTGAATTGTGGGAGAGGAAATAAGAGGTTTTTTGAAAATTACAAATTACTATTTATCTAAACATATTTGCTTTAAATTAAAACTGGCATAACTACTGCTCTGATATCCCCACAGTCTATAAAGTTTATCAATAAGCATAAAAGAATATCAAGCTATCAGCCTGCATTGACTTGTTCCAAGCATCTCTGTTGCCAGGCAATAACTCTCAGTATTTGACTAGGTAACTCAATTACATTTCAAGATGGTTCACCTAATCTAGGAATACAGCAAAGTTCCAATTTCTTGACAGAAAAGACTCTGAGATCTCAATGTGATCAATCTTATAAGATTGATAAAAAAATTGATAAATATTACCAATTAAATATTTATACCTATAATATCACAGTTCATATTTTATTCATTACACACAGGATATCCATACTGGAAAGTATTAATATTGATCCACTATATCTACAAAATTGACAGTATTATGTTTCTTGGGATAATTCTTTGTAAATATCCAAAATCTCAAAATTCAATTTGATTATGTTTTTAGCTCTTAAAATAATATCAAAATAAAAATAAAGAATTGCTCCAGCAACACCACACAAAAAGACAAGAATTTAGGTGGAAGGAAAGCATTTATCAATTTATAGTACTTATATTCTGCCTCCCAAATTGTCCAGTGCTATATTCATTACTTTTAAAAAGGGGGAAAAAATGACATCCTCCATCTTTTAGTTACTAGTACTGTCTACCAACTTACCCCCAAACTCAGTAGCTTAAAACAATAAGTAATTTATAATGTCACATGGATTGTGCAAGTCAGGGATTGGGGTGATTCTTTTGAATTATGGCTTCAACTAAGGCCACTCAATGGTACCTAGCTGGTGAATGGGATAGTCTATAGGCTTGAAGATGGTATCAATCAAACGCTTGGCATTTTGGTAGGGATGGCTGGAATACTGGACCCTGAGAATGACTCTCAACGGGACCACCTACATGTACTCTCTCCAGCCTGTTGACCTCAAGCATTTGGAGTTATTACACAGCAACTGATTTTCCTCATGGTGAGTATTCCGAGTGAAGCAGGAGGAAATCACATGTTTTTGTTTGTTTGGGGCTTTTTTAAAGGAAAAAATGAAATCACTTATTAAAAATGCTTACAATATCTGACATCCAGTAGGTGTGCAAAAAATGTAAACTACTTCTCTATTATCCTTCCCTTCTTTGCTTTTTTTTCTTTTCTTCCTTCCCTTCTTCCTTCTTTCCTCCCTTCTTTCCTTCTTTTCTTTCTCATCCTTTTTTTTCTGAGTACAACATACTGATTGTTAAAACACCTTCAAAAGAGATCTAATATGACTTCCACCAGCCCACTCAGATTCAAAGGTAGGAGACATAGACTCTCCAGCTCTCAACTGGAAGAATGTCAATGAATATGTGGCCTTTTAAAAAACAATCAAGCAAACAAACAAAAGAATAACACCATCCTCAGAGGTCATCAAATAAGTTAAATAATTAAAAATTCAGTTTAAAAATACCTACAACTTCAAAAAATCTTCAGAAAAAGATGGGACACTAGTAAATTCAATGAACAAAATATCTAAAGTTAGTTTCAACACCATGGAATAATTCTGATAATAATTATCAGGGATATTTATTTAATGGGAATACTAGAATGGTGCACAGGACTTACATAAGACATCTGACAGAATCTTTAATGATGACTCTGCCCAAAATACTTGAGTACAATCAGGGAGGCCAGAATTGTTGTCAATTCAGAAGGAGTCCCAGAGGTATAGAATGCTTTTATCATTGACATAACTTTGGACTAGATTGTAAAGATGTTGAATGATATAATCCAAACTTAAAGTATACGTAATAGGATAGAGCATAATTTTTCAGAATGCTGTCCTGAAAATACCGTCCAATCGGATGTTGTTAATACAGGTTTTCATATTCAACACATTGGAAAATACCACTCTTAGCTTTTGAAGAATAACAACTAGAGAATTTTTTAAATTTGAAGTACAAAAATATTTTTCATTTTTTGTTATTCTGACCATGAACCCACACACGGAAAAATAATATCATGAGTATAACTACAAATGGGAACATGTGTATAGCTCAGCAGAAGTAAAAGGAGGAGGAGGAGGAGGAGGAGGAGGAGGAGGAGGAAAGCAACAGAACTGATAGGAATATTAGGTTGTAAAGTAACCACCAAAATACCTGATATTTGTTACAATTTATTAAAAGTACAAATCCATGGGGCACCTAGGTGGCTCAGTCAATTCAGCCTCAGACTCATGATTTTGGCTCAGGTCATGGTCTCAGAGTTGTGAGATCAAGCCCTGAGTCAGTCTCTCAGTCAGTGTGGAGTCTGCATGAGATTCCCTTTGCCTTTCCCCCTGTTCATGTGTGAGCTTATGCTCTCTCGCTCTCTCAGATAAATAAATCAAATATAATTTTTTTAAAAAAGTACAGATCCATTAGAAGTGAGTTGAGATCACAATCTATAATATATTGGGTAGAAAATTCCTAGAGCAGTTTAATAATGGATTCTTCATTTAAAAAAGGATATTGAGGGCACCTGGGTGGCTCAGTGGGTTAAGCCTCTGCCTTCAGCCCAGGTCATAATCTCAGGGTCCTGGGATCGAGTGCCGCATCGGGCTCTCTGCTCGGCAGGGAGCCTGCTTCCCTCTCTCTCTCTCTGCCTGCCTCTCTGCCTACTTGTGATCTCTCTGTCAAATAAACAAATAAAATCTTAAAAATAAATAAATAAATAGATAGATAAATAAAATAAAAAAGGATATTGAGAAAGAATCTCAAGTTTATGGAAGAACAAATTTGCTAGTGAGGGTATTTAACCCACATCATTTGAAAATGTTTATAAAGATGAAGTACAATGCCTCAAAAGGAACTGATTCTCAGTGATAGGACTTCTGTAATCAACAGTTGGACGACAACTCTGTCATTGGTGTATTCCACAGATTCAAATATACTAGTAGTATATGTAAAATCACAGAGATGTCCAGATCAACATTTATCAAACTTTTCACACTTTATCACTTTTAATCTGGTCTTCTATATTCCCTGATTCTGTTTCCAAGGTTACAAAGCACTATCACTTGTCCTGCTCCATTTCATTTAAGACATCCTTGCACTTTTGTTCCACCTATTTTGACCCATGATGCTGTCAGGGCATGACTTTATGACTAGTCCCTAGACCCTCTGCACCACTGCTGTGAATAGGCGACACTCTCACCTTCATCTCCTTTCCCAGCCTAGTAGAAACACAGTCCTTTACACTTACCTTCTTCATTGGAATAGGGTTTGGTATAATTCAAGAATCCAGTAACAACTTGAAAAGCTTGTCCTTGAACGTCTTTTCTTTTCTTTTCTTTTTTTTTTTAAGGTTTTATGTATTTATTTGAGAGAGAGAGAGAGAGAGTGGGGGGGGTGGGTGCAGAGGAAAAAGCAGACCTCCCTCCCCCCGACAAAAACACACTGAGCAGAGAGCCTGAAACAGAGCTCAATCCCAGGAATCTAGTACGATGACCTGAGCCAAAGGCAGATGCTTAACCAGCTGAGCCACCCAGGTACCCCTTGAATGTCATTTTCATTTTATATTTTAAAATCATCTTCAATGAATTGAACATGATATTAGTTCCAGTGTCTTTTCTACATCTTTCTCCTGTGAGCCAAGTCTATCCTCCTTGGCTACTATGGTAAAGATGCCAGCAATTGACAATAATTTCAGAACCATCTATTTCTGGATAGGTGTCTTCCAACATAGAAAAGTGAGGATCATTGCCAATGAACAGGGAAATGACACAATTCTAAGTCATACAGCCTCACTGACAGAGAGTGATTAGTATTGCTAGAAAGAATCATGTTGCAATGATTCCACCAACAGAATTTCTGATGCCAAGCATACGTTTAAGTGTCGATTTGGTTACATGATTTCTCATTCAAATAAGAAGGACTAGCCCTTTATGATGGTGAATGATATGTAATATGATCAGGTCCAGGTGCAGGACAAAGGAGACAACTAAAGCATCTCTCTAGAGAAGTTAATTTCTATGGTTTTTTGGTTTTGTTTTTGTTTTTTTAAAGATTTTATCTATCCATTTGACAGAGATTACAAGTAGGCAGAGAGGCAGACGGTGGGGGTAGGGGGGCGTGGGGGAAGCAGGCTCCCTGCTGAGCAGAGAGCCGGATGCAGGGCTCGATCCCAGGACCCTGGGATCACGACCCTAGCTGAAAGCAGAGACTTTAACCCACTGAGCCACCCAGGCGCCCCAATTTCTATGGTTTTAACAAACATGAAGAAAACTTCCTTATCCTATCATCATCATCATCACAAAATCACTTACTTCAGCGATTCCTGATATTATGAAGACACTTGCAGGCTTGTTAGTTTCAGTGTAATTGAAATCATCAATGAGCCAACTGTCAACTGCCATTGCTTATGGTTTGGACAAGATATTGAGGTCCAATCTTTGACCTGGAAAGTAGCATCTTTACGTGTTCATCCTTACAAATAAGTTTGAAATATTTAAAATCTAATCTACAACTAGATACATTCTCGAGTGGACAAGTAAATGGTTTATTTCATCACCAAGTTCAAGCACAAGTTAAAAGGATATCAGTGAGCCAAAAGTGTTTCTGCCCTCTGTACAATGCACGAACGTGCTAAAGTCCTTAAGTAACACTCAGACCAGTACTGAGACAGAGTTCATCTGTGAATACTCATGCACATTTTGAAGAACTGAGCTGACATGAAATCTGCCACCTTGGTCACTGTAAGGAAAGCTTTATGTTTGACAAGTCATTGTTGAGGCACTATGTGTGTCCCCAAATCTCAGAAACTTCTGAAGGACTTCTTCAATGACAGATGATCAAACAAGATCATAAACCCCAATGATCATTGTTGATGGAGCAGCTACCCAGGAAGCCAATATGTCAGGAGACAAATCAGAAAATGTTAATATTTTTTGTCTTCAAATGTCATTCATTGCTTCCTTGGTATTAAAAGTGATAATAAAGGCACAGTCGTTCTTATCAAACGTAATACCCCCTTTCCACACAAAAAAAGACATAGACTTTCATTTTCCATTCTCATAACCATTTGGCTTTATGAAGATGGGAAGGCAATGATAAAGAAAAACCTTGCCTGGAAAGTTTGACATCCAGTGCATTCTCATGAGCCATATGGCATTCCACAGATTGAAATCACCTTTGGTGCTAATGTCTGTGATAACCTTAAAGGTGTCCGTGATGGATCAGGTTATAGTAAATAAAGAAAGAATTATAATCACTCTTGACAAAGGCTGTTTGGGCAAAGGCAATAGTGAGCATATAGTCAAGGAGGTTAAGACAATACAGCCAATGAAGATGAGAAGCACAGAAAAAAGATGCCGTCGGAGGCCTAAATTGAATCTTAAACGTTTAATATGAAGGCCACAGGAGAAGATGAGAAACCTCCAGGAAAGATGAATGATAAGAATCAGCAAAAGATGTTTGACAAGTGCACTAAATTACCAGCTGGTTAGACAAAAATCAGACTTCGTAGAAGGATGACTTTGAACATCAGAATGACCTGGTAAAGGTCTGTAAGCTCTTCATTATTAAGCAGTTTCAAGTTCAGGGAATATGCTAGAAAGGAAAACTAACAGCTTCCTCAGGAGCAGAATTCCTTCTGAAGGTACCTCTGAACCTACTGTTGATGATGACTAATCTTCCACTAAATCAAAATCTTTTTAAGAACCAAATATTAGGAAAGTTCATTCACAGTAGTTAAATCATATCTCAGATAAAAATCATGTATTAGGGTGCTTGGGTGGCTCAGTCATTAAGCTTCTGCCTTCGGTCAAGGTCATGATCCTAGGACTCTGGGATCGAGTGTCATATCAGGCTTCCTGCTCCATGGGAAGCCTGCTTCTCCCTCTCTCACTCCCCCTGCTTGTGCTCCCTCTCTCACTGTGTCTTTCTCTCTGTCAAATAAATAAATAAAATCTTAAAAAGAAATCATGTATTAAAGTTTTACTGGAGTGTTTCAGTACTTGGCTACACACATAGCAAAAGTCAATACGATTGCACTTCATCAGTGTTTGTGTAAGCATGTAGAAAATTCAATTTATGTTTTAAATAATAATTTAAATAATTAGATGCCATAAACACATATTGATGATTAATTACATAATTCAATTCAGTCTTTAAATAAATATATCATATGTAATATCAAATTAATAGATTTTGTGTATAAAACTTATAGAATGGTAACAGTACTGATAAAGAGGAAATTAGGGAGAGAAAGGGGATTTATCCCAGTTTTTATTATAACAGATGTTTCCAGGAATCTTGGAAGGATAAATGCTTCCTAAAGTCACTCTTGAAACACAATTTAATTTTGAAGGACATAAATCATTGAGACTAAGTTATTAGAGTTAATCCAAGCTATATATCTGTCTAAAAATTATGATGATGGATGGATATAAAGTTTATTCATGTTAGGTATTCAGGAATAAAAGTATGCAACTATTTATTTAATATCTGTCTCAAAACTACCAAGATAAATGAATATGAAGTTTATTCTTTTAAAGTATTAAGGAATACAAAAATATATGCTATTTATTTAATAATAATTTATGGCCATTACATTGTGTGCTTTATATAATAATTCTTCCATTACTTAATTTAGTCTTCATAACAAACTTCAGACTTGGCTACAATCATTTATTTTATAGATGAACACACTGAGACACAGAGAGGATAGGGTAGTTGATCAAAGTTACATAACCAAGAATTGTTTCTTTTAGAAAATAAAATGAAGACGTTTCATTCTGAAGTTTATGTTCTCAACTGATTTCTCTGTTGGCTCTCTTTATATAATAATACATCTGAAAACAGTTGGGTATATCCAAGGTCAATGGTCAGTTATTTAATGATAGTTGTTAACTGATGAGCATTGCATTTACAAAACCTTAGTATTTTTTGATTTCCAAGATATTAAAATTGCTTATAAATCTTTGGTAAATTGTCTACAATAGCACAACCAGCTATAATATAACTGAACTGCCAAACAATCATAATTACTCCAAAATCACTGAAAAATAAAAATACCATTCTTCACACTAATATCCTTAGAAAACTGAATGATGTTAAATTTAATATCCACTAATATGACACAATTCCTTTAATTTTCCAAGCAAGGCTTGAGGGACAGACTGATTGAGATCACTTTTTTTTTTCTTTTCCCAGCATCTGTCCCACATTAGACAAACAGCATCACTAAAAAAACCACCTTTAATAAAATGTTTGGAAATGTTGAAACAGACAATCTAAGTCTGAAGAAAAGGTCACTGGCCAACTGAGGAGCTCTCTCTTGTATGAGATTTATAACTGAGCTCCAAACACCCTGTGTTAATTATGAAACCCCCTCAGCTACTGATCAGCATTATCATTAATGCTTTCCAACATTTACCAGGAAAGGAAGGCACGCAAATGGTAACATAATACCTGCACTGAGGATCATTATCATTTAGCTCACATTAAGATTAAGAAGTGAAGTTAAAAATCTGTCAGGAAATGTGACTTTCATGTGTACAACCTTACTTTCTGTTTTCTTGTCCTTTTATCTTACTTGATATGAGCTTAAAATGGGAAGATATTTGCAATAAACAGTGCATAATGTTCTGGAAAAAGTCAGTGTTATTTCATAAGTTGGGTTTATTTTGTAATAAAGTGTGAGAAACTAAACAAAATTCTCAGATAAAATTATTCACTGAAAGTATCAGTTTTCTAACAAGATGAAAATACTCTGGATTAAAAGATGATAATGGTTGCTAAGGCTGTAGGAAATCAAATGTATATGCAATTTAAATGTAAATAGGGCATGTACTTTGGTACCATCCAGGAATACGGACCTTATGAAAAACATATCACTTACTTTAAAGAAAACACACCAGATATGGCAATGCTCAAAACATCCAAACAGATGACTGTAGGCTTTTCATAACTTAATGATTTTGAATGTTCTTTAGCAGAGAAAAATGGGTAGTCATATCACTATTAAAGCTAAAAAGGATTTTCTTTATAAGTAACAAAATCCATTGCTTCAAGTTGAAAGCTTACTTTTGTGCATATGGCAATTAATTTATTTAAAATTATGACACAGAATTTATGATATGCTTTCTAAAGAATAAGAAGTCTTGAAATGATCCTAAGATATTCTAGGACATAGGACTCATGGAAATTTGGAGAATGCAGTTCCTATTGTGGTGTGCTTTTTTTTTTTTTAAAAAGATTTTATTTATTTATTTGACAGAGATCACAAGTAGGCAGAGAGGCAGGCAGAGAGAGAGGAGGAAGCAGGCTCCCTGCTGAGCAGAGAGCCCAAGGTGGGGCTTGATCCCAGGACCCTGGGATCATGACCTGAGCCAAAGGCAGAGGCTTTAATCTACTGAGCCACCCAGGTTCCCCTTGTGATGTGTTTTTAAGGGTTATTCTCTTTTCCCTCATAGCAATTTGGTAATCCTATATACTACTGTAAAGTCATCTGCATTTGAAAAATAAAACTTATTTATTCTATCAGGTCTTAACTTCTTTCTATATACCACTCCTTTTCCTATTTTTGTTCATTTTTTATTTCTTTCCAGATGATTTTCCTTTTACTAAGTTAAATGTGCCATTAAAAATTACCTAAGTAATTAAACTAATGATACATGAAATAATTTCAATAAAAACAGTTGCCAAAAAAATAGTTGTCAACAACTTTATTTTCACTCATTCCCAAGATAATTCCAAAAGGTGTTTCCTCTGTCATTTTATAGAAACATTATTGTGAGGTTTGTACCTATTTAAAGGAATAATGGGGTGCCTGGGTGGCTCAGTCTGTTGAGCATCACTCTTGGTTTTGGCTCAGGTCATGATCTCAGGGTCCTGGGATTGAGCCCCATGTGGGGCTCCACACTCAGTGCAGAGTCTGCCTGTCTCTTATCCCTCTCCTTCTGCTTCTCACCCTCTCACCCACCCCCAAGGTCTCTCTTTCTCTCTCAAATAAATAAAATCTCAAGGAAAAAAAAAGGCAAATAACATCTCACAATCTCATGCTGTGCTTACTAAAGTTGGTATTCTATTAGTATTCTGCAATACATAAAAGCTATCAATCAGACTTTCTTTGTAGGCAATGACAGACACGGTGATGGGAGAGTGAAATTGTTAAATCTCTTTTGATTAATAATAATAATAATAATAATAATAATAATTTGTTTCATAAGTTTAAGAGACTGTGTCTTTGGCCCCAGTTACCTATTCTAAAATGTAAAGTGTTGGTTAAAATTACAATGGGGACCAAATTGAGGGAAGGGATGGTTTTAAGTAGAACTGAAGAAAACATAATGTCACCACTATCTAAAGGAATTGTATTTATTATTTAGATTCATATTTTAGAATCATAAAGAAATACAGTATGTGCTATTCTATTAAGTAAAAATCTAATAGGTAATATTTATTGTTATGATACATATAACATTTATAATTTTTAAAATATTTATATTTTAACAAAAGTTTATAGTTTTAAAATTTATAATAATATTTTCAAAAGTTCCAGTAAAAATGAGTACATTGATACCCTTCAAAATACTATTTCTGACAAAAAAAGTAAAATCCCGTAACAATACTATAAGATGGTACACTGGCATTTAACGATGTTATTTTTATTTATAATATTAAGCATAAGTACAAAAAATTTGGATTAATGAAAATGAATAGTTTCATTTCTATACTTTGTTAATGTTTTAGTATTTCCAGTACATATTGTACATTTTTGGAAAAAGTATAACATAAAATTTACAGGTTAATTTTTTAAATCTTTTATTATTGAGATAAAAATTTACATATCTTGTATGCATAGATCTTGAATGTGCATTTCAGTAAGTCTTGATAAATATTTAAATTCATATAACTACCATCCCAATCAAGATACAGAGCAATTTCATCACTCTAGAAGGAAATCATCTGTTCTGAATTCCAAAAGCTACAAATAGAGAGTCCTTCTAAGTAACATCAACAGAAATGTGAGAAGTTCCTGAGATACAAATGTGATATTCTGAGTTTCCAGTTAAAAATAATAGGCACCATAGGGAAATCAGAGAAGAAAGAAATAAAAGTTATAGATAATAGAAAATACCATTTTACATATTAAAAATGACAGAACCAATTATACAGAAACCAATAGTTTCTCAACTTACTCAGAGTAAAAGCTAAAATTCTCAGCTGTCCTTAACTATAAGATTTAGTCCCCATTGACTTTCTGACTCACCTTCTATTATTTTTTTTATTATTTTCTATCTATTATCTATTATTTTATTATTTCTATTTATTTCTATCTATTATCTATTATTTTCTAGCTATTATCTTTACTTGTTAAGTATGCTCTTGCCACAGGGCCTTTGCGCATGCTGTTTGCTCTGCATCAAATGCTCTTTTGCTTGTTATTCCTGCTGCTGCTTTTTGCAGGTGGTCAGACCCTTACTCAGACAATTTTCTTTCTTTCTTTTTTTTTTTTTTAAGACTTCACCTATTTATTTGACAGAGAGAGATCCCAAGTAGGCAGAGAGGTAGGCAGAGAGAGGGAAGCAGGCTCCCTGCTGAGCAGAGAGCCCGATGCGGGCCTCGATCCCAGGACCCTCAGATCAGGATCCGAGCCGAAAGCAGGGGCTTAACCCACTGAGCCACCCATGCATCCCACTTAGAGATTTTTTAATGAGGTATTCCTTCATCTTCCCTTGAAAAATATCACACACATCCCATACTCAGACCACCACTTTAAATTCTCTTCCTTCTTTTATTTTTTTCCTTTAGTTCTTATTATTGCCTAATCAACCTAACATTTTATATGTATTTATCTTATTTGTTGTCTGGCTCCCTTATTGGACCACAATCACCATAAGAGAAGTGGCTTTCATACCCAGCCCTTAGAAGAGTTTCATGTTCACATGGTGTCTTCATCAAATAATTGTCATTGAGCAAATCAACAATAAGAAAACACTCCTAAACATGAATATCAAATACTGAGGTTAATCAATCAGTTAAATGTTTCTATACTCAAATTTTCCCTCCTTCCAACATTCCAATTTTCTTACTTCACGTATACCTTACTTTGTAAGGAATTATTAAGATATGTTTTCATCCAAAATAGTGCCATCTAGCTGCCCTTGTTAGAAGTATTTGTTAGTAGTACCAGGCAACAAAGTCCTGGGACCATGATTACCTTCCCCTACCTTTAAAACTCTGCCAGAACCGTGGGCTATTGGGAGAGATGGGCTCCCTCAAAAAGCTTTTAGGAGGGGCGCCTAGGTGGCTCAGTGGGTTGAAGCCTCTGCCTTCAGCTCAGGTCATGTTCTCAGGGTCCTGGGATTGAGCCCCACATCAGGGCTCTCTGCTCAGCGG